>NC_071087.1:57823492-58118492 GCF_027358695.1 Spea bombifrons
TGCATGTATCTCAGCATAATTGTATCACTATCTTTTCCTAAAATAGGGGGATAATGGCAGGCACGAACTAGCCATCATGGCAAATGTCTGGTGGGCTGCTGGCTGACAACACCACATATGCCCGGCCAGACACTATGTGAGCATTAAAATCATGGCGTGCACTCACGCCACATTTATATCATCAGACAGCCGCTGGCCATAAAGTGCCAGGGCTGCCCCATCATTGCCGGAGTCAGACCCTATACTATATTTTTGCTAACTGAACCATCCCATTGGTTGTTAAGGCAATAAGACCACTTTTCAAGCTTTGCTCCAGAATCACATGCATACGTGTAGCTCCTATTGGTCTTGGGATCAATCACAAGCAATTTAACAGCAGTCTTCCAATACATAGCAATTTTTAAAAAATACTTTTTTGGTAAAAATTAATTAAGTAAATTTGAATGGAGTAGACTCTGTTTGGGGTCTATGATTGCTCCCTCACCAACACCAATCACACATACTGTGATCAGGAAAGCAAGGCTGCATGATCACTGCATGATTAGCACATAGGGATATCATAGTGAGAAGAGGGAGAAAAAAAAAGTTTCTCTCTCTTAAAATAATAATAAAACAAATTAAAATAGAAACAAACGGAAAAAAAGAGAAAAACTGATACAATTGTACAATAATTATTTTTAATTCTATTGTATTTATAACTTAAATGTCTGATATATTTAGTGTAGCTATATACAGAGATACAGGTGGACATGGGAACAGAGAGAGAACTTTTAGCATGTAATAGAATATAGTAAGCAAAATTCCATGTAACCATTTTCTGATGCAGTTAATCTTATCAAAAAAAAAACAAGAAGAATACGGCAATGTCATGGCAATTATATATTTAATTCACAACTTGGGTAAATAACCTTGAAAGATTTTCCTGTCCCTAGAAATTGTTAGTGACACTAATCTATTAAACTTTTGCTAACTTCCCTCTAAAATGTTTTTATTACCACCATTCCAACGCTGAGTGTGCACTTAGAGTGAAGATTGTCATGTGAGACTCACCCCGCATGCTGCTAATGTGTGCTGATTGGAATTATTAACTAGCAGAAACAGCCCAATGCTTCATTATGATGCTATTTTATACACTATCACTTGAGGCCACAAGCTGTCATGTCCCTGTTTAAAGTGTCATGTCACAATCCCCTTAAACCGTTTGTTTAATCAGTTCATAGACTTCCCGTTATTTCCTACAAATATGCACTGAAAAGCCGCAGCAATTAGCTAATGAAAATATGTGCGATCTGTAGAAATAAGAGAGACACTCTTACTTCTCAGAGGAAGGACCATGTCAATCTTCTGAATAGTTCCCATGCCATATGTTCTTCGATGCATAATATCAATAATGTCCCAAAAACATGCAACAAATTAACCCATGCAATCTCTGCCTAACTGATGTGTTATTTCACTTCTCCCACCCAGACCTCAGTGGAAGTTAATGAAAAATCATAAGTAAAGATTTAAGAAAAAAAAAACTCTGGAAAGCAATTACTAGATAACCTAAGGAAACAAGATTAGAATAGTTAATAACATAACCAAATGAAAACAGAGTAAAAAGAAAAGGGATACAGCGGAAAAAAAAGTTCTTGTGGTTTTAAATGGCGTTTTGACAGAAGATTAATTCAAGTCAGCTGCTGAAAATAATTATTGTATTATGTGAACAGTAATCATTATTTAGAACATGATTAAATACGTCTGCATCTATTGACTCTGCCTATGATTTATGTATTTGTTTAGTCAATAGTCTAATGTAAATGATATAATTAATTATAGATGGTGGTGTAAGGTCATTGGTGAAAACAATCTGACGAGAACAAGGACTCTGTTTTTTAATGACAGATGCAGTTGGGGTTAGAAAGGGTTGAGGGAAATCCAGGGGAAGTTTTTTTTTTATGTATGAATGGTGGCTGGGATCTCAATTTGCATGTTGTGTCTCTTGTTCAGCACTCGTTTGGAAATTGAAATAACTTGTTAAGCAAAGGGGAGAGGGAGCACATGATTGCCAAAGGGACGCCTGGGACCTGTGACAGCAAGGAGCTAAAGAGCCAGCTGCTACCTAACACAAGGGAGCGTGCCGCTATCATTTACCGCTTCATAAAATTAAATGTTTTCCAAATTAAATCACTAGGCAGTGTGCTGGAGACATACTATCTCTAATAGCAGTTTTGCAATCAATACTCAAGTTCTAGGATATTGTATCCCGGCTAAGCGCAGAAGGGTAAAAATAAAAGGGTTAAATAAGGGTTAAAATTAAATTATATATAAATATTTTCCTTTTTTTACATTTGTGAGTTTGTGTGTGTAATTATTAGAGTAATAATTAGTAATTATTGCTATACACACACATAGATATATATGTATATATATATCTATGCACAGACACATAGAAATAACGTATATGTATATATTTTTATATATATTTATATAAACATATATATATGCGTGTATACACACGGAAAGATGAGAGATAGATTGAGCGATAGATAGATAGAGAGATAGATAGATAGATGGATAGATATTCAGACGCATATACAAACGCAAACCACAATTTATTTATGCATGGTGGATCCTCCATTACAGCAAGTCTATTCCCTGTAGATTTTTCTCTTAACTGATAATTCGGTCAGCCACATTCCTCTGAGGGAGGTCAAAGGTCACCGCAGCCCCTGTCAGGCCTCAGAGAAACCATTTCCATTTTAATGCTGCAGCTATAATCTATCAAAGATGTGATGTACAAGATACAATGAATTTAAGTGGTCTTCATATATCACTGAGCTTTCATGCCTTCACCTGGGTAATAGTCTGAATTACTCTCCTTACCTCGCAGTCTGTCACCTCCAGTAAAATAACTGCCATTCTGGCGTTAAAGACAGACTTGGCTAAATTGTGGCTGCGCTAGTAGAAGATATTAAATATTATATAAACTTAAGCGTTTGGTGCTTGGCTGTCAGAAGCTAAATGCTTAAAAGTAATCCGGTAAATAATTTCATTGACTTTTTCCCGCTCATGTTTTTATTTATGAGTGCTCAAATAAATTAAGCTGGGATAGGCACACATATACTGTGTACACAAGCACTGAAATGGGATGTAACAGGCGGTCATTTTTTTAACTTCATCTGTTGACACTTCAGAGTTCCCTTGTGGGTTCGCGTACATTCGGTTTCATTCCTGCCCAAACAGCTCATGTAAAAAAAAGAAAGAAAAAGAAAATGTATTTGAAGGATTCAGACTAAAACTGAAATTGGCAGCCGCTTATTCCTTTAAATATTTTCACACTATTTGTGGTGCTCGTGATAAGGTGCTTCTATACACTAAGCATTTCTCAAGGACGATTTAAGGTAGTTCTGTCACCTACATAATGTAATTAATCAATATAACAAAAACAAAAGCACTTTAACGTGTTTTTTTAAACAATGTCTGTAATAAACATTAAACTCTTTGTCGTTTAAGCACTTGGGACACTCATCTAAAACTCCTCTTTTGTCCCGTTGTCTGAACATTTACAAGGTGTTAAAAGAACAGCTAATCAGGAAAAGGGGATACGATATCCCAGTTATACAATGGGATTTACTACCTGATCCTCATAACATGGAACTGTAGATCATTTATTACAAATACCCTAAGAACATTTATGATGTCATGTTAACTAATATTAATACAGCATTTGTATGCTTACTAACCCACTAAAGCCTCCTAACAGCGCAAGTATTAAAATGGCAGTCCCGAAAATTGATGCAGAAGATCAGCTGTTAGATAAAGAAAATATTATATATTTAAAATATTATTATTTATTAGAAAAAGAAAAATAATAGGAGAAATCTGTTTGGTGTGCATGGACAGGTAGCCACAGATAAAGATTTCTTTATCTCTCGCTTCCCTCTCTCTGACCACCACCATCCAAACTTTCTTCTTCAGAAGTGCTGCTGCTCTGAACAGTACTTTAGAAAAATGCTAAACCAGTGAAGACTTCTCTCTCTCTAAACAACTCTACTTCACTACTCTCATATCCATTCTTTCTTCCAACCCACAATGCCTTTTTTCCACCTTCAACTCCCTGCTCTGTCCCTCCATATTCACACCTCAAACCTCTCTCACTGCCCAAGATTTTGCTACACACTTCCAAGACAAGACTTAAATCAGATGAAACTTGTCTTCTGTGTGAACCCCCTCCCACACCAGCCACCATCACCCCCTACTCATCCCATGTTAACTGTTTTTTCCCTACAACTGAAGAAAAGTTGTCCACTTGTCTTTCTTCCTTTCACCCAACAACATGTCCCATTGAACCCATCACATCTTTCAAAGTCTCTCTCCCCTCCCATTGCCCATCACTTACTTAGCTATTTAATCTTTCAATTTCATCTGCAATGTTATCTACAACCTTTAAACCATTTCAAAAACCCTTCCTTAGATCCCACCTGTTTGACTATTGGCCTATATCCCTCCTTCCTTTTACCTCTAAGTTGCTTGAATGGATTGTGTACAATCTCTTTACTAACTTCCTCTCCTCTAAGTCCCTCATTGGCTCTCCTGAAAACGCTCTAACAAAGTATCCAATCATTTGTTCTCTGCCAAAGCAACAGATTTCTCCTCTGTAATCTATCCAAAATACTCCTGGTGGGCTTATCTTCCTTACACAACACTCTTATTCTGCTTTTGCCACAGTGTGAAGCCCTTCACAGGCCCCCTGTTACCTTAAGAAATAAATTTAAAATCCTTGTACTACTAACATATAAAGCCCTCCATAATACTACTCCTTTATACATTTCTGACCTCATAACAAAAACTCCCTAACTCGATCTTTCCTTCTTCCCATGGGCTAAGGCTTTACTCCTCACTTATAACCTCTTTCTTTCCCCGCTAACAAGACTTCACTCATGCTGCCCCATACCTCTGGAAATAACCACCTAACCTCCAGCTTTCACTCTCCCTCACCATATTCAAGAAAAAGTTCAAAATCCACTCCTTTAAAAAATAACATAGCATCTCTGTAGTGCTTCCACTAATAGAACCTACACTACCTCTCCTCTTTCTCCATTATGTTTTCCCTCACCACATTCTCTTTAGATTGTAAGCTTGCTGAATACCTGTAAATGGAAACATTGTAATCATATTTTTTATGTCATTTGAATAGTGTACATTAACCCAATGGGCACACAAAAGAATCATTTAAAGTAATGAAACCACTATAAATACTCCTAAAACATTCACTATTTTCCTTTCTTCTCTATTTCTGTTGAACCTTGAATGGCGTTTACACAGCGAGAAGTTATGCAGTGATCATTGTTGATCTTTTTTGACACATACGGCAACGCGAATTGCAGCCACAGGTAACCTTGAGAATTTTGCCGTCTCCTTTGTGGGAAAATGAACTGGCTGGTGGGAATCACAAACAGTCGCCATCATGGCTCATCTCTTATCTGAGGTCTCTCACGTCTTATCAGCCATGCTCAGTCTTTTACAACAGGTACTTTTTTCATTTACAATTATTTATCAATGAATACAGTTCCATATAATGTTGCACTGGCTACCAAGAGGGATAGGTTGAGCCAGGCGCTGGCTACCAAGAAGGATAGGTTGAGCCATAATGGCACACCAGGCAAATGTCCAGTGGGTGATCACTTCTTATACCTATTCATACTATAGATCCAGGTGCACATCAGGTCCTGCTGTGTGAGTCTGCCGCCTGCACAGCCATATGTTGCGTGATTATAAAAACTTAACATGTGCTCACACATACCTGGCAGGGGCCAGGGGAGAACTGTTTTCACTTTGAGAAACTTCAATATGTCCTAGTTTATTAAACTGATCTTATATATTAATACATAGGGAATTCTTAGTGAGCTGGACCTGAGACATGACAAATAAAAAACCTTTAGCAGGTCTTAAACATTTAATAATGTTAGATAATGAAGCTCCAGTCTATGTGACCATTAGAATCTCACAGTTCACATAAGATCTTAGGATTTATGTATTAATTTGTTTGCCTTCCACAATCAAGTATTTCAAGTAAAGGGACCTTTGTTATACATGACTGTCTCCATCCAGTGAAGTAGCAACTACTGTTGTTTACAACATATTTTGCAAAGTTTAAGGCATCCTTGATTCTATCTAATTTCATTCAGATCCGTACAGTATTGATTGGCTATGGATAGGGAAGTCAGAATAAGTTCTTAATCAAATAAACCATCATTAGGAACTGATAAGAAAACCTTGTAAGAAATTGTAATCATGATGCAGCTAATGTAACCAAACAGTCATATCTATCTTGTAAACATCAAGGCTTGTTACATGATACCTGACAGAATCAAGGCTATTGTATAGTGAATGACTAAAGACAACTTCTGGCTCGTTAGGCAACATTAGAACAACTTGAATATTTGTTAAAGTGTCCATCCCTTCTGGTGGTCTACTAAATCTCATAGTCTAGAATAATTTCTGAAGTCAATAAAGTGGGTAAGAAAATGGGAAGAAAAAAACCCCCCCATACTAAACATTTCTTAGATGTATGACTATAAACGGCATTGACAGAGAGTGGAATTTAGAGTTGGACAGACGTAGGTTTCTTTCTAGCCTCTGCTAGATACAGGAAGATTGAAAGATTTCAATAGAACATATAATAAGTAGCAGAATGGATGGTTGGTTCTTAGCTGCCATCACAATCTACGTTTATGTGATTCCACAGGTGGTTAATTTACCTATAGTTAAATGTAACTACATCTAGTGATGCATCCCCCTCCCTGGTGTGTCACTCCTCAATAAGCTGGTTACAAGAAATATATCTCTGATGCTGTTAAGACATAGAGAACCTTGATATGACATCATATCCCAGCTCTCTGCAGTGAGGATGCCGGTAAGGGCACACTCCCCTGGGTCAGGTCTAGGGCAGCATCAGAGGTAAATACGCCACTGACTCAAGTTCTTTCCATGATGCATTATTAGTCTACTATACCTTACCTGACAGTAACATGGGTGAATGTGGCATTTGAATGCAAAATGTGACAAGTTGACCATCAGCAGCTTGGACCCAAGCAAGTTTCATCCAAAGTCTATTGTTCTCATAAACTTAGTAGGAAATGGTTTAGACTAGAGCAACCCAGCTACCACACATTATGACTACAGATATAAAATTGTTATAAAATATAGTTTAAAATGTTTTTGTTGCTCCAGTGTTTTCCATGTTGTTTAAATCTGACATCATGACAAATTAACAGGTAAAAACCCAGCATTGCACTTAAGCGGTTAAATTTAGTTTCAGGTGTATATCTCTTTGTTTTGATGTAAACAAAAAATGCTAGTAAAAAGAAACTGAAATGATACATTTATCTAATTTGACAGATAAATAAAAACATTTATTTTTCATGGGCATAATTTTTTTTCTCCTTAAAATGTGCATTTTTGAATTCTGTAGAAAATAGAGCAACCACAGAACCATGGCTTTAAACAAACTTTATTTGGGCGCATGAGTGACTGGCAATTGTGTGCAATCATTTTAGCTGTCACAGGGCCCAGAGAAATGTGTGCGATCTCTTCCATGAAATGTTTATATTTCATAAACAAAATGATGTGCTTAACACTCAGAGCAATGGGAGGGTTCCGGCTAATGCATTTTCCAATGTATGTGGCAGATTATTAATGCGCTTCAGTAGCTGTTAATTTCAGTTTGCTGGAATGATTTATGGGGAGGAAAAGAAGAGAGACATAATCTAATTGAGATCAGAATCACTGTTCTAGCAGAAGAGCACAACATGAGGCCCAGTCACAGAAGAAAGATTAATTTCTAATACGCAGATCATCTCTTAAATTATTATAAACATTACAGTTGACTACTCTTTTGTTGTGCCAATTCAATATACAAAAAAAAAAAGAATACAACTAAATTCAAAAGATTTCTTAAGGTACGAGATGACTTACGCAGTGATTAAGATTAAGAGGCTAAATGGCAAGACAGTGAATCCTGATCAGTTTGAGAGTAAGCACTTTGAAGCCTCTATGCAGTATTATGAACAAGCCTCGAAAGATCAGGGCAAAATCAATCACAGTTGGGGGGAAAAAAAGACAAGTGATGTCTAGCAGATATGCATCGGACCTCAAAGTGCGTCTCTATATTTTCATCTGCTTCTCTTCTCTTGTAATTACCCTTCCAGAATGAGCAAAGCTCATTACATGAGTATAGCTCTATCACACTCTCTTATTCCCTCCTCTTTATTCAGGGACTGTAATGTAGATCTACTGAAAGGGCATAAAGCTTCTGCTCTGAATCTGACACGTGGCATGAGAGTTTAACATCACAGACCATAGCAATTAAAGGTTTTTAATAAAAAAAAATTACCAGATATGTTTTTTAAACAATTATTGTGATAGAAGATATGACTTGCATATGTACAGTTACGGTCATACAAGTATGCAATTGCACCACGACACTTGAAAAAAGCAGGTTTGAGCCACCAGCAACTTGTCAGTTGAGTGACAATGTTCAGTTAAATAAGTAACTGTTTTGCAGATTGTAGGATAAAATATTGGAAATGTGCCATATTTTTAGATCACGTTAATGCTGTTGAAAAACATTTCCACATTGTCACTGATATTAATCATTTTAAAATAAAATCTTTAAACCCCCTAGCTCTAAGCTAGATTTTGAATGTTCCTTTGGTATAATGGAAAACAACTTTTTAGAATGTTTTATTGTTGTATATGTACCAGTCAGCCCTCGTAAAGAGTAAAAGGGGGGGGGGAAGTTATTTTCCTTCATACTCAAGGGAAATTATATACCTAGCTCAACTCTTAAAAAAATATTCTTGGTTATTGAAAGGGTTAATTTGATAGATTATGTACGGGACTTTTCAAGTTACAGAAAACGAATAATATTCAATGCAGTTCTTCTCCCCGCCTATATCAAAACAGAGGCCTTTTAAATTATGGCGTTAACAGCTGGCTCCCAATGAAATCAACTATTAATTGTATGTTTCTAACAGTGTCTGCTGTAAATCAATTTTTAGAGATGAGCAATGTAGATATACCACCCCAGCTATAGACACTGCATAGATTACAATAATTTACTGCCGCAGGACAAGGAATCATCATCAGCATTTTCTGTTGAAATAACAACACATAAGTTTGCTTTATTCTCCCGACATTTAGTCTCGTAATATTTTAGATGCAAGGCTCTCTAGTGATATTCAAATTAATCATTATTTGTTCTCTGAAATTCTTAATAATACAAATTAGCAGCTGAGCATGGGCTAAAACGTATTCACATAAAAATGCTATGTTTTCTGTTTGTTGAAGAAAATGCGGAAGCTAAGGAGGGACAACATTTTAACCCCTGAATGACAAAGCCCGTATATGTACGGGCTCAAAATGCATTGTTTTCAATTAGTTTAGGGACCGCCCATTTTTCCTTAAGGGGTTAAATAGTAGTGACTAGTGAACACACTTCTACTTTGCACATCATGAGTCTCCAAGTCTGCTGTTAAAGAATCAGAGCATGGATTGAGCCAGGGCTGACCTAAACTGTGGCATGCTTACCTAGCCAGACTCGCCCATCAAATATTGCAGCAATCCAAAATCTTCACATTGGAAAAAGTTGAGGAAAGGCAAGTGCATAACGCAGCAATGAAAACTGAATTACACTATCCTAATGAAATTCTGTTCTAACACGACTCTCAAAAGTGCAACCGTTTTAAAATTGCAACTTTTGTAATTTAGGAAATAATTAAACAATGCTGTTATAAATTACCAAAGTTAAAACATGTTCAATATTGTTAAAGAGAAACAAAAAACCTGAATTTAAAACATTAGTTAAAAGTTGCACCGATCTCTACATTTTTAGATGATACGCCTTGGTCTCCTTGTCATTAAACATACTTGATTGGGTATTAGTATATGTTGCTTCAAAGATGTTTGAGTACAGAAACATGTACAATACATACATAACACATACATATGAATAAGTTCAACCGTACATGTTTGTTACAAATTTAGTACATTTTCTTTCAAAACATAAAAGCTGCCTTCAGTTTCCATGAAGCTTTCTTTTTGAAATTAAGTATTCTGTAGGTAATTCGTTTATATGTGCTAAATAATTAACATTCATATTTTTATCCCAAATATTTTTTACAGTTTTATTGTTATTTTTCATACTATAGCTTTTTACCCATACTCATAATTCCCGAGGTCCTTATGCAATCTTAAACCCTGTTTCTAGCACCATTATTTCAACTTCTACAAGTTAAGAAAATGGGAACCCTTTTATTGCAACAGGCTACATTATTAGACACCTTTTCAGCCCAGCTGTCATTTATTCAATAAAATGTGGTTTGCATGTTAAAAAGGCAAATTGTTATTGAAATGCAAAACTGAGTTTAAATACATCACGGGGGTTTGTTTGTGACAATGAATTGTGTTATTACTATTTAGCCCTAAATTGACTTTCACCCCATTATATAAAGCTTTCGAACTAGGAGAGAAATATTAGCCCATTAATTGATTTGTCTTCCCATATGGGAATAAATATAAAGCAATATTAGAGCTATGTCTTTTTAATACTAGATTCAACAAAGCTCTGGCTATGATGTGGCCTTTAGTGTCTCAGAACACCTGCTCGTGTGACACCCAGTAAATATTTTAGTGCATGTCCCTTCTGTGGCTGTTAGTGAGATGTTGGGTAAAGTCTATTGTTGTTTTATGCAGTGATCTAATTAACCTTTTGCAAGAATTAAAATGACCTTGAATCAGCATTCTGACCTAAAACGCTTAACATTGTTGACTTTTAACAAGCTTTTTGGGATGACTAGGGGCAGCATCTGCTAAAATGGGCAAAAGGTCGAATCCATTAATTTAGATGAGAGTCCTCATTGTCCTGGTCTCTCTTTTCAAAAAAAACGAATGCGTAGGAGTGTCTTGTCCAGAAAAGAAAAAAAAACTCAGACTTCCCAACATATTCCTGAAGAAAGGCATTGTTTTGTCAATATGACAACAATGGCCAAATGCTTGGGATTGCCTATATGAGACCACACTACTGAGATTACAATCTCAATGCAGTATTTTGCCTAATTTAGGTGTGTCCCATGCGTAAATAACTAGGATAATGCTTAGATCTGTTATAGTTATCATACAAGTAGCTTGCCTTGTATTTTTTAAACAAATAATATGTAATGTAAGGTCAAAAATGCATGGTTTAAAGAAGAAATGTTATAGTTTTCAGCGTTACTAAATGAATTTATTAGTAATTTTTTGTTTCAGGTATAGACTGTTCTTATGCATTAAAGCAGTTTTATTATACTATGTTGCCAAAGTAGGCATAATCTGTAATAATGCAATTTTCTTGTTTGTCAATCTATGTAACTGCTCCACAAATGGCTTAAAACTAAAGGAGTATTTTACCTCAGGGAAGTAGGCTAAAGGCATCAGAACTAGCATTTTCAAATTAATTTATTGACCGGACATTATCTTCCTTCCCTTAACCCCAATCTTACAAAAGCCTAGAAAAATGTGCAACCCAACATCTGAAAAAAAACCCTTGGGTGTCCAAAAAAGCTTATGTGAGTCTACATGTTTTTCTATGTAGGCCCAATAAAACTTTTGACTTTTGGCCAAAGACTCCAACATAACAAAAGAGGAGAGATAACTTAATGGAAAGAATTAATAAATGAAGTGAAATTTAGGATTTTGGATGTGACAGATCAACATTAAATTCAATAATTAATTGTCTTTATTGTGGCAGTATTTAAGAATTGGATTACCATAAGAAGATGATCCCATCCTAGATATACATACCTAATGTCAATGAGTCAAAATTCACAGATGTTACTACCATAAATGAGCATGTCTCGTAAATATCCCTCTGCTCCCTAAATAGTGCCTCTCTCAACAAATATCCTATATCCCAAATTGAAATGACACTTTTGTGCAAGGTCATATTGTCGTAGGCTTAGGCCTAAAGCAGCAGTTCCAGCCCATCTGCTACATAACAGGGTGCAGATCGCCTTATTGGGCCTGCAACTTCTTCTTGGGGTGGATGGGAAGAGATCTCCCTTGTAATAGGTCCATATACACTATGTCTAACTGGCACAGCCACAGTGACCTTATTCTGCGGCGCACATGCAGCACACCATGATATGGTGCCATATTCAAGCATGGTAGCTGGAGGCCGTGGCAGTAGGAGGTAAGGAGGGCTGAGGTACTTCTAACCCTGACCTACAGGGTCCTTAATAACTCCAAACCCCCTATATCGCAACCATTTTGTTGAAATACAACCCACACTGCCCTCTTCATTCCTCATCACCTATTCCCACTCCTGCATTCATTATTTCACCCATGCTGGAATTCCCTTCCTCGTTCCGTCACTTTCTCCCTCGACCACGACTTTCAAAAGCTCTCTGAAAATCCATTTGGTTCCAAAAGTGTACAAACTTTTTTCCTAACACTCTCAGCCAGCATCCTAATCAAGCCATCTGAACGAACAACAACCTCTACAGGTCCTCATGCTTCTATCAACTCAACGACATCCAAGCAGTCCTTTCCTAATGTTTTACTTCCCCCTCAAACACCGATTAGAGATTGTAAGCTTGCAAGAGCAGGACCCTCTTCTCCTATTGAACCAGTTTGTTATTGTGCGTGATTTAAAAGTATTCTACTGACTCTGTTGTAACAGCGGTAGGGAATCTACTGGTGCTGTATAAATAAATGTAATGTAATGTGCTGCCTGGTATCAGGCCTAGGAGAATGCGCAGCCTTCTGCTGTTGTGGTGTTTTTTTTCAAACTTTATAGCCAATGGGATAAAGAAATATAGAGAAATTGGATAAGTAGGTAAATTTTACTTTTGCCCCACTCTTGAGCAGTAGGATGTGCTCCACCAAGATGGAGGAAAACATTGTAAGCATTACTATATGCTCACATTATAGAAGGCATATTCTAATAGATATCCTATTAGTGCACTGTGAAATGGACTAAATGTTGTTTTTTTTTAATTCTCAATATATGTTCATATTATTGTATTTTATTTTATTCAAAATGTAGTCATTAAGAAATAAAAAAAACATATTACACATTTTGCTATTTCACTTGTGACACTTTATTCTCAATTGCCTGTTTGAATGTCTAACACAATAGTCAATAAAAGGGAATCTGGGTCAGTAAAACACATATAGCCTGCATATATCACGTAAGTGAACTGGCAAGAAAATTGGCAGAAATAGTGTACTTTATGCCAGAGATCATCAAAGAATTTTAAAAAATCCATATAGTCCATTAACGTGACTAACTTCTCCTTTTACTGCTTTTTTAAATCCTTCTAAAACTATTAATTGAAATACAAGGCAGTAAATCAAACAAAAACATTTTAAGATTGAAATTAATTTACTAAGATCCAAAAGATGAAATCTGAAATTTAGGATGGGCAATTTTGCTAAAGGTAAAATAATGTAACCTATTTTTTAAAAAAAAAAATCATAATTCATGTACTTCTTGTATCAAAGATGACAACTGATCTTACTTCCTTAAAGGAGAAACATAGTCCTTATAGTTTTAGAATAGCTGAATGTACAAATCAAGATGACCTATGAGTGAGCTTAAGTGAATAATATCTGAGACTTTTTTATCTGCACTAAATGGAGTCATTGGGATGCATATGTAAGGCCCTGTGAACCTTAAATTTTAGACCAAACCACAAATGAAACCAAGACAAATATTTTTTTCATTAAATAGAACCTTGAATCAAATTGGCCAGTCAGAAACAAAAATGGTAGGAATAAAAGAAAACTGTTGCTCTGTTATCCAATGCTTTATTTAGTGCATATAAAATGTCACTGTAAGAGAGAACCAAGTCAACAAAGAACTCAACAATAATATTTTCGTCTACAAAACGTATTACTACTTATTCATGCACAAATAAATGGCGAGGGTTTTTTGCAACATAACATCATATGTATATATTGTTAGCCTTCAATACAAGCTGGCCAGTGCAACCCAAACTTCAAGGCCTCCTCATGAAAATAAAACTGTGGAAAGCGGTATGGGCCCCTGTGACATTATACGTATCCATGACTGAGTTTGCATGTCATCAGCATGGTCATGTAGTTTATCATCATCACCAGTAGGTGAAACATTTGAATCAGCTGCTGTCAGATTAATCTGATACTACTCATGAGAGATTCATATTCAGTTTGAAAAATGAAGCGTTGCAAGGTCATGGAAATATAAATTAATTAATTAACATGTCTACTGAGGTGAATTACTACTTTGTAGAATATAACAAAAAAACAATGCAAAACATTCTATTTGGCTAATCCAAAATTGGCTTAAGCCTATCACGTGGCTCAGCCCAGCTGACCATGAGGGAAGTAGTGGAAACTAAAGCCGACCCAACTCAAACATCTCTTCTCATTTATTGTTCTGGCCTTCCCGAGCATCAGTATAGATTTTTGTGAGCACTTTTCTGGTGGGTGAATTTTGCTTAGCTCAGCTCCACAGATATTCTTTTTAAGATCTATTCATGTACCTCATTTATATAATTATTGGGGTTTATCCTACGCCAGTCACCAACCTTGAGATATTCCTATAATTCCTATATAACTACATAAAGTAATTTGGGTTATTTTGAGACACCGACAGCTGCGTTGAATCCAAATATTTTATTGCTGTTACTGGATTGATAAATGTTGTTAATATTGTAGGAAGATTTTAAGACCCGCTGCATTTTATTGGACGTGTTAAGCAAATCAGACATTTATATCTTGTATCCCTATAGAAGGCCCTAAAACAATGTTACTTTTATATTATATTAAGAAATAGGCAACATATTTATTTTTTCTAGGTTTTGTTTCATTGTTTTATTAATTTTGAAACCATATATAACATGCCACTAGCATATGAGTATTTTGCACTTTGAGCTTATATATTGTATATGTACTTTATTTTGGAGTCCATCATATATAGTTAGGCTGAACTGGTTTATAGTTACTATTTTTGGTTTGTCTATATGATACAAATCTTAAACTTGTGGCTCAAGGAGTTTAAAATCACAAGAAGCCAGATAATAGTTGGGTTGTCAGTTTTCAGAATCCATCTACCAAATGTTTTGGTGGAGGTAAGCTGGGAATGTTTTTCCATTTAATTTTTTCCTTCAGTGTTAATGGTTCAAATGTGTTGAATTAAAGAGATATACTTGAGTATATATATATAAAAAAATAAAATGAAACCCAACTTTTTGATGAGTGACATCATAAAGCATCTGCTTGAATAGTTCTAACGTGTGCTTTTCCTACGGTTTCTGGAAGCCATTCTACGAATATTTGGCTTTTGTGTTGTTGCTCATAAAACCCATTTAGTCTCTGAAATAATCATTTCGCTCAGGCAATCATTCTGCCAGCTGCTTGTGTTAGGTAACTGTTTAAATGCCTACATTAAGTTCATCCAATCATCATTTGTATCGGTTCCACTTGTTCTTGGGAATGTCAGATCCCGGATTTGAATGCACAGTGGCGCATGCAATCTTATTTATTAGGAAGTTGCATGAGAACAACACAGGGCCTTTAAAAGTCAGCTCACGACGCATAAGGCATTTGTAGTACATTAACATAGTACATTAACATTTGGAAGGCACCAATTTTTTTTACATAATCAATACAATCAAGGGCCTTTTCCTTGAGACCTCTTGTTTATTTACATTTATTCCACACACATCACTTTCCATCAAGAGCAAAACCAATTTTCTTGTTCTACACATGCTCTCAATATAACCTTAATTCCCCATAAAATAAATCTATGTGTGTTTATAGCAGCAATTCTGCTTGTGTCTCTGAATGAGTACAGATTAATCTTGGTTGTGGCTGAAAACAAGTCTCTGGTGTGACGGTTCTGAATTATATTACTTGGCTTTCTATTTTTATTACTATAATTATTATTATGATTTCTCAGAAATCACTGTTTATGATGTGATGCATTTAAGGCCTTACATGTATTAGGTGCATTATTCATTGGGCACATTTGTCAGAACATGTGTGAGTATGAGAAACTAATGGTCCACATTAAATGAATGATGCTATAAGGAAGAAAAATATCCTATACATGCAGCTATGACGGCGACTGCAGACTTTGATAAACCTATGGAATAGGCTTAATCAAATGAAGCATTAGCCTATTCTGTCCTGAAAATTACATTTCTGGAAAAGTACTTGTACACAATGTTGGTTTTATTAAAACAAATTAATTCAGTCATTAAGAAATCATAAGGCAAGTGTCTCATAAGTCAGGACCTCCAGTGTAACAAAATTGATTAAATGACTGTGTAATAGTCTCTTTAAACAAATCTAGTGTAACAAGTTAATAGATCTGCTCAATTATCATGCTGGGGTGATGAGGATTTGGGCTTTCTTTCATTAAATCTGGGAGATTGTTCAAGCTTTTTCTAACCTCTTAAAATTGATTGCTGGTGTGGCAATTAAAATAAGGAAACACAGACCGGCTGTTTTTATGTTTTTAGGTGACAGTGATCTGTATGATATATATATATATATATATATATATATAATATATATATATAATATATATAAAAAAAATCTAAATTCACGTTACTTGCTCATATCTTTGCTGATCTCAACATTTTTTAAAAAAAAAAGATTACAAGAAGACCTATATTAAAGTTAAAGTCACTTGGACAAAAAAAGAATCTTTAGGATAAAATACAGTGCTGTATAGAGTAGTGTAGGTTATCACTTACAAAATCCCGGGTTTATCTCATTTTGTTCCAATAAACTTTCCTTCCACTGTTGTCATTTGTAATAATTTGGTTGATTTTCCCTGTTCAGACGCCACACTGAGCTGATTCTTCATGGCAATGCTAATGAACGCTGTTCCTCTATAGACATGAATTAGTGACAGTGTCCAGCTGGGTGACCATTTCTACTGTTTACCATCAGTAGTGTGACAGGAGTTAGGGTGTTTGTCTAGTAGATTGGGCTAGGATAACAGAGCTAGAACATCATCATAATGCAATATGCAGGGTAGGGTTCAGAGTTATAAAGGGAACATTATAGAAAATAACCTGTATAGTTAATGGTCAATAAATATTAAACAATAAAGTATTCTACCGGAAAAAAATTGCACAACTAGAAAAAATAAGGTAAAAATGTAGCATCACATTTGCACGAGTTTCTGTTCTGGCAAAGTACCAGACTTACGAATATGTGCAGAATTATTGTATCTTTTTTGTATAATATATGAAAATGAAGAAAGAAATTCGAACAAGATGTTACCTCCCCAGGTGCCTTGTCTCTAATCATGCAGTGCCCTGTAGCACTGTACCGTCTGCGTGGCTCTCCAACTCTGGTCTGGAACAGATGTTTGCATCCTTCCTAGAGATTTGGAACCGATGTTCCAGACAGCTGGTGAATGTTACTGGTGATACTTAAATAAAATATACCTGGATGTGCATAAGCTATTAACCAAGCTAACTGACATACTTTATCATCATCCTGACAGTTAAAGCCATATCTGCATTGCAGTCATTCAGGAAACATGTATATTATATGTCAGTATAATTAACATCTGTAACTCAATGCATCAATTATGCACTAGTATGTATAATATATAAAATAGAAAGGAGCTGTCGACCATCGTCCCATCAGCCTGTTTTTATATACCACCAAATTCTTGTGTGCACGGCTACTGTTTGAGTTTATTTCATGATGAAATCAAATTAGGCATACCTTCTTTTTATTTTAAATTTTATTTCTGTTGGTTTATACATTCCATTTTAAATAAAGAAATATATTCTATTAAAAATAATATAATTAAAGATTATGTTTTACACTGTATAACAAATAATAAATTAAATTAGGAGAAGCCTTCCTTTTTGTAATAGCACCCTAATGGAATACATATATATATATATATATATATATACATTATATTTTGGAGCCTGTTTTAGACATGTGCAAATGGGCCAAAAACTCTTCTTGCAAATTTTTCAGTTCATTTTTGGCCCCCTAATTTTGCTTCATGCCCATTTGATTCACCCAAAAATTCAGGGTGATTTTTAATTCCGGAACAAAGTTTGTTGCCCGGTGCCTACATTGCCTCTCATTCCCTTTCACTCTCTAACACTGTCACTCTCTCACACTCTCATTCTCATTCACGCTCTCTAAATGTTTCCCTACATTCTCTACCGACCACTGCATCTTCTTCATTTTCTTTCTTCTATCTTCTCCCTTCTCTTCTCTCTTTTCTATTCCATTTTCAATCTTCAATTGTTAATCTGGTATCTTCTTTCTTTGGCCGCATCTCTGCAGACATAACCCAGCAACTTCCTCCAAAATGCCTGCACTGGGGTGAATGATCCTCCAAACGAAGAAAGAAGATAGCAGATTAACGATTGAAGATAGAGTGGTGAAGATAAAGAAGAAGAAGCGGAAGTGGTCGGCAGAAGTGGAAGTGGTCGGCAGAGAAGGAAGGGAAACATTCCGAGAGCGTAAGAGAAAAAGTGAAGGTGAATGTAAGAGAGTGTGAATAAATGTGGACCCACAAATTTCTCATGAAAATTTTGAGCTTTTCTTCATTTTTGTCCGATTTGGAGGGGATCTGGCCTTGTTTCCGAGCTTGGTAAAAATCGACAAATTAACCAAATTTTGGTAAATTTTTAATTCCTATGAATCCGAATGTACAAGGCTAGTCTGTTTACACCTGTCCCCTCTAACAGATAATACAACAATAACATGCAAATGGAGTCAATAGCACTCACTACTCTTCAATATCAAACATTCATTTTGATCATCAATTATACTTTATAGAGTGTCTAATAGCAATTTTTTGTAGCTGTGTTACTGTTGGTGAGGTCATCATTGTTGCAGTTGTATCATACAACAGTCTGATCCTGCCAAAAAGCAGTCCAGAACCGAAATGGTAAAATTCCCTCTGCATGAGGGAACCAACAATCCGAGAAGTACTGTGACGGGATGTGTGATGGAACTGTCCATCACTGCGGCCCCTGAAGAGGACAGAAAGCAAGCCTGCTACCCACAGATTATGGACCGTGGTTCCCTGCCCTAGTGAGTGGGGCTGTTGTTCTTGCCCGGGACCCGAACTCCACAGTGTTCAAGTGCACCCCAGTACTGGTTAGTGGGACATGTGCCTCGTGCCAGCTCCCATGCATTCACAACTCTAGAAGCGACGGAGCTGTGTTCCCCGACTGAACTGGTTGCAAACCCGGTTGGGGTCTGGCCCCAGTTCATTCTTCTTTTTAAAGGGGAGATATGAGACAAAACTACATTGCTGGGCCAGACACAGCCCCCCCTGAGATTTGCGGTCTTGTGGGCACTTGCCCACATTCAGCCTGGGCATTTGGGCCATGGTTCCTCCTGTGGGGAAAGTGTGGGGGGTCACTTGTAAAATGCTTACCATGGGAGGCCCCTTCCATAGTCATTTTTTCCCTGCACCTTAAGTTGGTTAGTTATTAAATTGTTCCATTTAAATCTTGTTAATCTTGTGTGATGTAATTCAATTATGCACTGATGTGATTAAGCCCTTTTGATCTGTTGTTTAAAACCTGCTTGTTGTCTTAATGTTTCTGTGTATAAATATGCTATATTCTGTTCAATTAAATGTTCATTCTTGCCGTACTCAACTAAAGGTATTTGTGTCTACTTATTGGGTACATATGGTATGCATGCTGGCTGGTGCTGGAAGTGATTTTGGGGACAACAGGAGGATACATCTGGGTGATCTCTGGGAGTTCTACAGCTCTCTTGGTGAACCCGTTACAAGTACATGTCAGCCTTCATTGGCCTTCACAGCCTTTGTCAGTGGGGTACGGTTGGTGTCCTTTTAGGCACAAGAGAACAAGGGGTTACAAGTTTAGATTCACCTTTACACTTTGGGTGCAGGGGAAATTTGCACACGTTTCGAATCTGGACTGCCATTGGAGCCTGAAAAGCAGGGCCGGACTGGGCCACCGGGATACCGGGAAATTTCCCGGTGGGCCGGAAGGTCCGTGGGCTGGGACCAGGGGCGGGCTGGGACCAGGGGCGGGCTGGGCACATGGGCAATTGCCCCCCAGGCTGCCCGAAATCTAATCTGAGCGGCCGCTGGGTGCTGATGCGGCCGGCCGGCGCTACTATAATACTTTTTTCTTAATTTAATATGGCAAGCTGGTCCGGCTTGCCATATTAAATTTTAAAAATGTATTACAGTATCGCCGGCCGGCCGCATCGGCACCCAGCAGCCGTATGCGATGGCCGCCTAGTGATGGGAGCAGTGTGAGGGGTGAAAGCTCCGCCCCCTCGCACTGACCTTTCACCCCTCACGCTGCTCCCATCACTATGCAGCCATCAGACTGCTGGGAATGTAATCTAAACGGCCGGTGCGTGCTGATGCTGCCGGCCGCCTCTGCTTTAATACTTTTTTTTTTTACTTTATATGGCAAGCCGATCCTGCTTACCATATAAATAATAAAAAAAAAAGTGTTAAAGTAGCTCCGGCCGGGGGCATCAGCACGCACCGGCCGTTTAGATTACATTCCCAGCAGCCTGATGGCTGCATAGTGATGGGAGCAGCGTGAGGTGGAAGCTCCGCCCCCTCGCACTCAGACTGCTGCAGCACCGGATGTCAGGTCAGTGAAGAGAAGTAGAAGGTGAGTAAAGTAATGTATTTTTTTGTACAAAATGTATAATATTTTTTTGAATGTGTTTTCAGCATGTGTGTGTATGTAAGTGTGTCCCCCTATATGCCACTCTGCCTCCAGAAATGCCTTTTACCCCCCTATATGCCACTCTGTCCCATGACATGCCTTTTAACCCCCTATATGCCAGAGTGGCATATATATGGGTATAAGGCATTTCTGGATGCAGAGTGACATATAGGGGATTAAAAGGCATATGATGGGACAGAGTGGCATATAGGGGAACATAAGGCTTTTTTGGAGGCAGAGTGCCCCATGATATGCCTTTTAACCCCCTTTATGCCACTCTGCCTCCAGAAATGCCTTATACCCATATATGCCACTCTGTCCCATGATATGCCTTCTAACCCCCTATATGCCACTCTGCCATATAGGGGGTTAAAAGGTATATCATGGGACAGAGTGGCATATAGGGGTATAAGGCATTTCTGGATGCAGAGTGACATATAGGAGGTCAAAAGGCATATCTGGAGGTATAGTGGCAAAAAGGGGGTTAAAGGCATATCACGGGGCAGAGGGGCATATAAGAGGGTTGAGGCATATCAGGGAGGCAGAGTGGCATATGGGGATTAAAAGGCATATCATGGGACAGAGTGGCATATAGGGGGGCATAAGGCTTTTCTGGAGGCAGAGTGCCCCATGATATGCCCTTTAACCCCCTTTATGCCACTCTGCCTCCAGAAATGCCTTATACCCCCCTATATGCCACTCTGTCCCATGATATGCCTTTTAACCCCCTATATGGCAGAGTGGCATATAGGAGGTTAGAAGGCATATCATGAGACAGAGTGGCATATAGGGGTATAAGGCATTTCTGGATGCAGAGTGACATAGAGGAGGTCAAAAGGCATATCTGGAGGTATAGTGGCAAAAGGGGGGTTAAAAGGCATATCACGGGGCAGAGGGGCATATAGGAGGAGTGAGGCATATCAGGGAGGCAGAGTGGCATATAGGGGATTAAAAGGCATATCATGGGGCAGAGTGGCATATAGGAGGGTATAAAGCATATCAGGGAGGCAGAGTGGCATATAGGAGGGCATAAGGCTTTTCTGGAGGCAGAGTGCCCCATGATATGCCTTTTAACCCCCTTTTTGCCACTCTGCCTCCAGGAATGCCTTATACCCCCTATATGCCGCTCTGTCCCATGATATGCCTTTTGACCCCTATATGGCAGAGTGGCATACAGGGGGTTAAAAGGCATATCATGGGACAGAGTGGCATATAGGGGGTATAAGGCATTTCTGGAGGCAGAGTGGCATATAGGGGGTTAGAAGGCATATCAGGGGGGGCAGAGTGGCAAGCCTGGGGGCAGATGTGCATAACTCGGGGGTAGGTTGGCAAATAAAAGGAAAAAAAAACAAACATGTCTCAATCATAGCTTATATTAAATATGAAAAAAATAGTCTACATGAATTAATAAAGAAACAAAAGTTTCTTACCAGAATATCGTGAAGAATAATGTGATCACTGTTTTGTTCCACTGAACTTTTTCATCTAAGATGTTCGCTGTAGCAAATGTTTTGATCCCATTATGTGTAATGTATTTAATTTATTAGGGCCTTTTAACACTTTTGCTTTCTGGCATTTTAATACAAATAATGAGATAAAAAGAATGGCGAATAGTGTGAGTCGGGTGTGTATAAGGGGTGCGTGTGGTTAAAGAGCGCGACCGTGAGATAAACTATATGGGGCTGGTCTCCAAATTTTTCCAGGGCTGCTTTTCAGTCCCAGTCCGGCCCTGCTGAAAAGACTGATGTGTTGATGGAAAGTTTTACTTTGTAATGGCACAAGAGAGCTAACACTTGAGATGCTTCCAAGCAGGGACTTGGTTGAGGGTCTCAAATTTGTTTTAAATGAATGTTGCAGCTAGTTACCAATTATTGGTGAGCAGAATAAATTTCATGGTCAGATATACATCAGAAGTTATTACGCATTGCATAAATCGAGAACGGTTACCTGCCCTTGGTGTCTGTAACACTTTATTCCTTTCCTTAGAAGTCACTTTGTAGAGCTGCTACTTTTATGGTTGTCTAACAATCCCTGTACTCTGTTTTCAAATTGATCATCAATTAAATCAGCTAATGCACTGTTCCGGTGGCCCCCATACAATCATCTTTGCTGCAGATGAGATAATAGACCAATAAAAGTCAAATGCGGAAATTAGATGTTTGGGTTGCTTGTAGGAGCTTGGCCTATGGCTCTGAGGTCAATACGCCTTCTTTCCTAAGCCGATGCACATCTTAATTATTTTAATGTAACTAAAACAGATGGCTCAGCTTGGCTTTCAGTTTCTCTCTGTACTTTTATTGAATACTCATAATTTTTCTATCGATAAAGCACTTAGAATGCCAGAAAAATTGGGGGTTCCTTCTGGAGTCTTACCTGTCAATCTGTAGTATTTAGTTGATAGAATTTCATCTTAAAGGACAACTGTAGTGGGGGGAAAAAAGATGTTTCTTTTAATTTCTTGTTACACTTATAACAACAGCGTTTAAGAGATTTAACTCTTTAAATCTTTTTCAGCTCCCACAATTTAGCATATAGCATGCTGAGCGCACCGAGATTGAATAACATATCGATCGCATCTGACTGAAGATGTGCTTCCCTGTTTGTATGTGATGGTTTGTGCATTCATTTGTTACTGGTGCGGGCATTACAATGATTAGTGGCGGCCATTTTCTTTATTGACGGCAGCCATTTTGCTCATGACTTTTAAATGCATCGACGAACCGTCACATGCAGACAGGGATGCGCATCTTCTGTCAGATGTGACCAATATGTTACTCAATATGGATGCCCCCAGCATGGTGTATGGGGGGGTGGGAGCTGAAAAAAAGGATTTTCTTATATCCATTAAAGTGTTTAGGGATTAAAATAACCTTGTTTTCACTACAGTTTTTCTTTAAATAATGTAGCTGGATAGTTATTATATGTCAAAATAAAAGCTGTTTATGCAGCATAAATTCACATAACACAGACATTACCTGAATGTCTCTTCTGTGAACTGTGTGATTTCTATTAAAAAAGGCTCAAGAGAAGAAGTGGTAACCCAGAGTTGAAATGAAGACATAGACCAATTGGTGACATTATATTGCCATTAGAAATCAATCAACCATGGTTTGTAATAGAGGGCTTTCGTTTAGTAGCATGACATCACTGTAACAAACAATAGATCCACCCTGAAATGTTGAGTGGGCTTAATATGTACGAAATACAAATTAATAACACTGGTTGGGGTAGGGGAATGATGAACGGTAATGGAAACTGAGTAGTTCATAAAATGCAGGCATGCATGAGGGAAAGGTTAGTGGGGTCAACACTCAGAGAGACAGTGAAATCTGCCCTACACTGTGGTTGTTAATCTAATTGTTCCTTTTAATATCAGTGCCCTTTACATGTGCATTAAATATATCTATAGTAAAGGTTATTTTTGCTGTTGCAATTAGAATGGGTGAGTGAAAGGTCTTCGTCCTTGGAATTACCCACTTCTGTTATTAAAACTATATGGTAGACATATCCAGCTACTCCTTGGCCTCTGTTACAAATTAACATTTTGGATTCATTAAATGCCAATTATACTGTATATGCTTCAGTCTCTCTAAATTGGGCACTTTTGAAAATATAAATAGTTCAGATTTGGGAGTTGACCAACATAGCCATGCAGTATAAAATGTTCATAAGCTCACTTTTAAAATGGTTACTGGTACTTAATGTGTATTAGTACAATACGAATATACAAAAATGTGTGTACATTACACCACAAACATCATACACTATATGTAATTATAACTGTTATGGAACCTATGAACTTCAACTGACAATCAGGGAAACACTAGAAAAACAGGTTTGTGGCACAATTATTAGCGCCCTTTTAGACTTCTCCTATAATGCTTGATAAGGTTAGAGAATACATGGCAAGGGATCTGAGACCATTCTTCCATACAAAATCTCTTAAGATCCTTCAAAATTTCAGGTTGATGCTTGTGGATTCTCCTCTTCTGTTCACCCCACAGGTTTTCTATGGGGTTCAAGTCAAGGAACTGGGATGGCCATGGTTGATTTTGATGTATGTTTTGGATTATTCATATGGCTACTTCTCTCTGTGTGCCAAACCCGCCTTTGATGTATATTGCCAAAAAGCTCTTTTTGGTTTCATCTGACCATAGAAGCCAATCCCATTTGAAGTGCCAATACTGGCTGGCAAACTGAAGACGGTTGAGTTTGTTTTTGGATGAGAGTAGAGGCTTTTTTCTTGAAACTTTTTCTAACAACTTGTGAAATACATAATGTGAGATTGTAGTTTTGGAGACTTTCTGACCCAAGATGCAACTAACTTCTCCAATTCTCCAGCTGCAATCCTTGGAGATTTTTGGCCCACTTAAACCATCCTCTTCACAGTGCATTGTGACAATATATATACACGTCCTCTTCCAGGTTGATTCATAACATTTCCAGTTGACTGGAACTTTCAATGCTTTTGCTATTTTCTTATAGCCACCTATTTTGTGAAGCTCTACAACCGTTTTCCACAGATCACAGCAATATTCCTTGGTCTTACCCATTCATCTTTGTGATGAATGAATGGAATCTGTCCTATGTGTTACCTAATATGTATATCCCTGTGAAACATGAAGTCACAGTTGTACACCCAGGTGTACTAAAAATGTGAAACATCAATGGGAATATCCGTCAAATATATTTTTCTCATATGAATTCAAAGGGGTGCCAATAATTGTGCCACATTTAATTACATTTTTTTGTAAACATGTGTTGTGTTTGCAATTGTTTGATATCGATGAGAGCAGAGTATTGTTGTGTATTTGTGAAGAAAAGATCAAAGGGTTAAACAATAAAGACAATTTTCACCAAAACTAGACCAAGGTTTTTAGATCTGCCTTTTAGTGTGCTGAATATTATGGTCACATCAGATTGTAAAATAGATGCTTTATAGGAAGCAACTGCAGAAGCCCTGGGGGATGGAGTACAGATCTAATGTAGCATAGAATGCCAGATGTTCTCAGAAATTCTCAAAATGTACCTGCACCATCACTACTGTTACTGGGGCAACACTGTGGTTTTATATCTGTTTTAAATGGATCTTATATGCAGTCCAGAAGAACATTAAATGTTCCTGGCTTTAAGTCCATAACAGAAACCATTTCTATAGGCTGGAGTCTGTATTTATCCCAATTTGTAATTTATTCTTTATAGTTGAGCCTGAATATTATTCATGGAAAATGTGTTCATTTTTTACAATTATACCTGAGGTGTGACAAACAGTCGTAAACACAAAATATACTTTGTGGTGTATATATATCACAATTTATTATCGAGGGCAAACCCCATTGGACTTCTCTTGAAGAAGATTTGAATTAGCTCTGCATTGTTTCATGGGGGGGGGATTCTTCAAAATTAATCCCTCATTAACATGTGAAATATTTGGCCTTTGGTCAGTACAAACAAAGCTTGAGACAGCAGTGTAGTTCAATATTTCTAAGTGAAATCTTCACAAGTGAACAGATGGAATTACCTCGGTGTGAAATGGGAGGGAAACTGCCCGTTTCCAATACTAGGTATTGTATTCAATTATCTCAGTAGCTACAACTTTCCATCGTGCTTTCCTGCTTAGCTCTTCTCTTCTCCTCTACTCCACGAGACTATCGCTTCTCCTTCCTTTTATAACTAGCACACTGTGTCATCATCCGTCCTTTCACCTCACATATCAAGGTGCCAGTGGAGTATTTACCTCTATCATCAACTCCTGATTTCTCTATCAGGGCTGTGAATTCCATAATATTAATGCCCCAAAGCCCTACTTCTAGTTCTTGGTGTTTCACCTGACTCCACTCTCTCTGCTTCACCCCACCCATTCCATTCTTGTTGGTGCACCTGCTGGTTGCCGTTATATGACTGGGGAATTCTATTTTCTATTGTTCTCTCCAACTCATGTTCTTCATGTTCTGCTCAGTAAGTGCTTTAGGGGAGGGGTATGAAGCAAAACTGAACTACTACTGATCTATTGAAACTGTCTGCTATGAAATATAATTCAATTTAAAAAAGTATACAAAATGTTCAGCAATTTTGAAATTTAGCCAAACTCTCATGAAAAGTAATTAGTACTGTACAATAATTTCAAACTACTACTTATATTTCAGGACAGTCCCATACATAGCAAACAATATTTGCCCCTTGAATTAATTTATACATGTTAGGTTGTTATCTATTATTAAACAATGCACATTGATAAGAAAAAAAGATCTGTACGTAAGTACATAGTTTGATTACTTTATAAGATGTATCTCCATCGAAATATTATTTTATCTGTTAAGGAAAAGGTAATTACGTTTATGAAGGCTGTAAGTTTGTATGAATGGCAAATGTAAGCCTATTTCATTTTTGACCGTTAGCTGTGCGATGAACAGTTTATGAAAGCAAATAGTAATGAACAGAAAAGATTTCCGTCACTGAGAACTTAAATAGGAATCTCTGTTTTCTATGGTGTGTAACAGATCATTTACTTAGTTTGCAATAAATTGGGTTTCAGTTCAGTAAAAACTGAATGTTCCTGTGAGCTGGTAATTCCAAAGTTTCAAATACCAATGCAGGATACATGCCTTAGGTGAGAAGGTTGATACTTTAGATTTCTATATTTGTAGAAAACTTTAATATTATGCATAAGTAAATAAATGAGTACACCACTAAAATAAGATGTTGAGTTTCTTTACAAAGAATTGGTCACCAAAAATAATTCCATAAAGTAAAAGAAAATGTCTATATATGAGTGATATCAAACATCAGATGTCAAGGGCAGGAAGCAGGGCAAGTGAATCATTCAATGTTAACCCTTTCATTGAGATGACTGTGCTTGTTATGGGTTGTCTAAAAATCCTGGGTGAAATGTTGAGGCATAGAGCTCTATATGTGTCTATTTATTCCAAAACACATGTTTTAAAATGTATTTTAAATAAAATATTTCAGACCAGGTGCTATACTAAACATTACAGTTTGGGGTTAGAGACAATCATGTAAAGAAAGTGCATGGTGGGAAATATATGTTCTAAACATAAGAGGAACAAGGAAGAACAAAAGTGAGTACATCCCCTAAGTGGAAATGTCCAAATTGGGCCCAATTAGCCATTTCCCCTCCCCGGTGTCATGTGAATCATTAGTGTTACAAGGTATCAGGTGTGAATGGGGAGCAGGTGTGTTAAATTTGGTGTTATCGCTCTCACACTCTCTCATACTGGTCACTGGAAGTTCAACATGGCACCTCATGGCAAAGAACTCTCTGACGATCTGAAAAAAAAGATGGCCTAGGCTATAAGAAGATTGCCAAGACCCTGAAACCCTGAGCTGCAGCACGGTGGGCAAGACCATACAGCGGTTTTACAGGACAGGTTCCACTTTTTTTTATCAAAACTATTCAGGTAAAAAACACATTTTATAATTTAGCAAATGGGTGATGTTCAAGATTTCTGCATCTTGTGTTATTTTTGTAACTATGCCATGCCCTTAAAGTCAATGGGAGCTCAACTTACAGTGTTGTGAGTTGGGCGTTTGCTATTAGCAGGGATGCAGATTGAAATAGTGTCTCATTTTTACTGACCCTTCAGTCCTGTGTATGAGGAACAAGGCAGGGCTGGCACCTTCTGGCCTGGGGGGCAGGTAAGGCCAAGTGGCCCCATCGCACCCCCTCCAGTAACTAGCATACACTGGCACACATATTTACACACACACACGCTCTTGCACATCCATACAAACTTACACATGTACGCCCTTGCTACATACGCTCATCCTAAGGCACATGTGTACAAAATTTGATTTGGTAACAAAATTCTTAGGGGTATTTTCAAAGAGGAGGTACATCGCAGGGGTTAAGGTGCTGTGCGAGTGAGCCTATTGGTTGCCTGCAGGGTCCTCCTCTGGCATCAACCAATTGGTTGATGCCAGAGGAGGACCCTGCAGGCGACCAATTGAGTCATTCACACGGCCCCTTAACCTCTGCGATGCTGCGTGGATAAAGTAGGCTAGATGGGGAAGGGACCAGGGAGATTAGTAGACGAAGACGGAGATTCTTCGTTTTGTGCCTCTTCGTGTACGTTTTACCGCCGCTATCTTCACTTCTTCGGGACGAACATAAAAACGCACTCTTCGTGTTCATTTTCATGTTCGCCCGAATATGAATGCACAAGTCTAGTAATAATCTATCGGTAATTCAAAAAAAGATTTTAACCTTTCAAGCTATAGTGCTTTTGTGTGCTACTAAGGAGAGATATTAAACCTTAACAGACTGTGCTATTCCATGAGCAGACCATGAGAAGAGAGGCTTCATAAAACCTCTGGCCAGTAGAGGTCAAGGTTTGTATAGGCTGTAAGGTTACGCAGTTCACCATATCAATGTTTGTTAATGACAGTAAATTCAGGCAGGAAGATGTCTGAGCCTGGTGTTAATGTAAAGAGACATTACAGAAAAAGTAATTGAAAGTTGGATCAGCTAAAATCACAGGTGCCACAATAGGTTGACCTGAGTTCATTATCGGGTTAGCCTTTTCATCTTTGCGGCAAGAGTGTTTGATTGAGAACCCAGAGAAACATTTACCCATTTGACATGACTGGCCATTCACTTATCTTGAGTATCGGAACTTTGCATTGAAATGATTCAGCGTAAATCAAATGTGATTTAATGCTGGAGAAACAGATCATCTTTCATTCATGTTCTGTCTGTAAACTATTGAATTCATTCAAAACATAAAACATAACCCGATCATTTAAGCATATATGTACATTGTTTGTTTTTATTATTTATTTGAGCTATTTTTGTGGCACTTGCTTCATTATTCCCTGGAATGGTACTTACAGTCAGTCCTCACAGTTACATTGGTTTAGATATCAGTCAATTATGTAAGCGGAATTCCAGTTTTTATGGAAACAAATCATGCAAATTGGGTTATGTTCCTAACAAACAATTGGATTCCTGAAATCCATCAAAATTATTACATGCAATGTCTGATCAACTGTTTAAAAGGTTATGCAATCCACTCGACGCATAAGCAGTTATGTAAGGTAAAAACTTTATTTATTTATTTTTAAAGAACATCCTTACAATAACACAATGCGGCAATATTGTATGTAAAGGGGTAAGAAGTTGCATTATGTTGCATAATCAAAAGCTGCAGTATAAAGAAACAAATATGACCTAAGTCTGAGTCTGTTGAGTACAATGTACCTCAAGATCACAACAAGAAGACGTTTATATTGTTTCTCTTTCGATTATGTTTATAGTATGTTGTTTGGACATGTTATTTGTGTTTTATGTTTTACAGTTAACTTGTTCTGTTAGTTTACTTCCTACTTGCCAAGCTGGACTGGCCTACCAGGGCAAAGCCTACTGGAGATTTCCCAGTAGCGTGCCTCCCCTGGTGCTGGTCATGAGGCCGGCCATCTAATTGACAGGTGCCAATGAAACTCTGTGAGCAAAGTAGAAAGTCTGCTGCTGCATTGGTGGCCGTGGTTGCAGTGACACGTATAATTACTCCCATCGCGCCTATGGTCTGGCTGCTTTTCAGCTCACTACCAGAGTTACTCAGCTGAGGGCTAATTAACAGCCTGTCAAGGTTACTCACCTGTCTGGTATCTATACTCTTCTTTTGGACCAGCCGATTATCCAGCCCACAGCATGTCCCTTCAGGCTATTTAAGGAACAAAGGTTTACTTCCCCCTTGCCCTTGTGTTGTTTGTGCAAGTGCATTCTCCTGTGTCCCTGATTACCTGCGCATGACTTGGCTTTCTCTGATGTCGCTCCTGGCTCCTGATTCCTAGCTTGTTCCTGACATCGCTGATCTCGGTATTCCTTACCCCAGCTTGTCTGAGTACCCGTCTTGGTTCCTGACCCCGGCTTGTCTTTTGGTGTACGCTACTAGATCACGATTTGGCTTTGTTTGCTTGGTTATTACAATAAAGGTGTTTTGCACTTTACGTTTTGTGTCCGTCTGGTTCCTGGTCCCTAACATGCACTGGATATGAAATTATATATTTATGATAACAGACTGGCGGACCTTTGCAGGTCCGGTAAGTTGGTGCGAGAGAGTATGTATTTTAGAATGAGAATGTATGTATAAGTGTGTGTTAACATGAATGTGTAAGTGTATGCGAGAATGAATGTGTAAGTGTTTGTGTGTTAGCATGGATGTGTAAGTGTTTGGGGGCGCAAAAATGGAACGTGCAGGCTTTTTGAGGCATAGATTGCACAAGCAGTTGGGGAACTGACATGCTGGAGTGTCAGTAGAGACTTAACTCGATAAGACAAAAAATACAGAGGTTCTGTTTACAAAGTTTGAAGCATACTGTAAACCTATGGAAAATACCATGGTACACAGAAAACTGTTTTATAAAAGGGACCAGGGAGAAAATGAATCCCTAGATGAGTGGGGGACACAGCTGCAGTTGTTCGCTAAAGATTGAGCCTTTAAGGATACTACAACAGAGCTGCTGCTAGAGGAAGAGTTAACTCTCAAAAAGGCTATTAGGATTTCCAGAACAAATGAAATATCAAGAAAACAACTGCAGGTACAAATGAATGTAATTGAAAAGCAATCAAGCAAATACAAACCAGACAGAACAAGAAATAGGTCAAAACACATTACTGATACTGGATCCAGTAACAAGAATACCGCCTGTGGCTACAGTGAATGTCTACACAGCAGGAACACCTTATGTATTGCAGAAGGACAGACCTCCAAAAAAATGCTGGAGAAAGGGATACTTTGTCAGAGTGTGTTGTGGTGGTGCCTTAGGCACACACCATTGAGGAAAATGATAGCTCAGATGTCACAGTCTGACACAGGCTACGTTGCATCTATATGAGATACACAGCAATCTGTAGATGGGGTTGTGGTGTCCAGTAGGGTAGGAACTTCCAGTATACCTATTTAATATTGATAGGGAGCACAAGTAAATTGCATAACAGGGTACATATATTTCAAAAGTGCGGAAGGAAAATAACTTAGAAACAAGATATTTACCAAGGTTTATGGGCTGTGGGAGTGATGTCTAATATGTTACACTTTGTCACACAAAACTAAGTATTTATAGGTGCTGAATCGGACTTGCAAGTCTTTTTATCATAAAACCACAGACACCTGTTGTGTTGAGTCTCAAACAAGGAGACAGAGCCTAATTTGGAGGAACAGGTATACTGTCACTTTGAATGTCTCAAAAGCAGATGCAAGGTTGGGAACATACAGTGAGAAACAAAAAAGGACATTAACCTGCATAAACTGACTTAATCCTGTTCACTTGTTGGTCAGAAAAATTAAACACCTACCAGAGCTACAAAGATTCTTGTCCATAGGGAATTATCTGTCACTTAATATCACATTACATTACATTTATTTATAAAGCACCAGCAGATTCCACAGCACTGTTACAATCAGTGGAATAATTTAAAATCACACACAATAACAGATGGTACAAAAGATAAGAGAGCCTTGCTCTTGCAAGCTTACAATCTAGTCAGTGGTTGAGGGGGAAGTGAAACAATAGGAGAGGACTGCTTGGTTGGGGATGAGTTGATCTGGTCCAGATGATCTGTTAAAGCTGTTGATCATTCAGATGGCTTGATTATGATGATGGCTGAGAGAATTGGGAAGAAATGTTGAAAAGGTGGGATTTCAGAGAGCTTCTGAAAGTTGCATACGTGGCAGAAAGTCTGACGGGGAAGGGAATTCCACAGGAGGGGTGCGGCACGGATAAAATCCTGAATACAGAAGTGGGAAAAGGTAATGACAGTAGAAGAGAGCTGCAAGTCATGAGAGGAACAAAGAGGGCAATTAGGGGTGTATTTGGATAGGAGGATAGAGATATAAGTGGGTGCAGAGTTGTTAAGAGCTCTGTAGGTCAGGGTCAGATGTTTAAATTTCATCTGAAGGGTATGGGGAGCCAATTAAGTGATTAGCATAGTGGAGCAGCAGTGTTGATGTCAGGAACGGGGTCTATAGAGACGACTGTAATGACCCACAGTGCCCAATGATGGAATTCAGGAGTCACTGTGCAAGAGTAGAGTTGGACAGGGCCTGATTCAGGGCAACTGCACTCTCCCAGGTGGGCATCTAGGGTTGTGCGGCCACATACCAGGGCCCTGACATAGCAGCGGATGTTGTCCAGAACAAAACAGTGATATCCTGCAGGCACCCTGGAGCAGGCATGAGACATAGCTCTACAGACAAATGTGCAGGATAATGCAGGCTGGGAGTAGGGAAGCTAAGCAGAGAAACGGCAGAAACATAGCGAGCAAACAGGACAGAGCGAGCAAGGGGGACAGGGAAAAGAACAGGCAGACGAAGCAAGAGATACATGTACAGGACACAACAGAGGACAGGAAACAAGACAAGGTACACAGGGGGTGGAGTGAGGAGCCGGAATCCTCGGCCGCTTCTCCTTTAAGCAAGGATAGGACATCTTAACTGGGACATGAGGAGAGGAGAGAGGAACCAAAATCCTCAGATGATTCAGGGAAAAGAGGGCAAAGGCACACAAGAGACAGACAAACAAATACAGGAACTAGCCTAGGACTATGTGATAACAATTGGAGATTCCGTCACATAATATGGCCATAGTATGCTTAGCCCACCACAAGTACTCCAATATTTGGTGGGTCCTAACACTAAACCCTGCCTACTGAATTATTAATAAACTGAAACTAAACATTGAATCTAAACACAAAACCCAAGAAGGATATATCTTTAGATTGCTGACTAAGACAAACATAACAAACGGGTGGGGCACACCTTATAAAGGAAACAGAGCTGAAGCAAAGAGCAGAACTGGAATCAAGGAATCAGAAGCACAGAACAGAGCATATGGAAGTCCAGGAATGGATTACAGCAAAGGGGAAACTCTAGCGAGACGGGGGGAAACTCTAACGAGACAGGGGGAAACTCTAGCGAGACGGGGGGTACAAGAGAGATGCAGCTCCGCAGCCGGAATGGAGCCTGACAGTTGAGGATGGATTGAAGCTGTGAAAGGCAGGAGAGAGGGAGACAGGTTAGTAGGGAGTTGCAATAATCCAGGCGGGAAATCACAAGGGCGTGGATTCGTATTTTGGTTGTTTCTTTTGTGAGGAGTGGGCGGATTCGGGAGATGTTTTTCAGGTCAAGGTGGCAGGATTTGGTGAGGGACTGGATGTGAGGGAGAGAGCAGAGTCAGGTGTGACACCAAGGCAGCGAACCTGGTCTGTCTGTTGGAAAGTGGAGTTGTCAACAGTAATAGAGATGTCAGGAATTGTGAACAGAGCAGATGGCGGGATTACCATGAGTTGGGTCTTGGAGATATTGAGCTTTAAGTAATGGGACACCATTCATGATGCAATTCTTGATAGACAGTCGGTGAGGCGGGTTAGAAGAGAGGATGAAAGGTCAGGAGCAGAAATATAGATTAGGGTGTCATCTGCATATAGGTGGTACTGGAAGCCGAAGGAAGACAAGACTTGTCCGAGGGAAGAAATTTAGATGGAGAATAGCAGAGGCCCAAGAACTGAGCCCTGAGGAACACCAATAGATAGCTGTAGGGGAGAGGAGCAAGTTCCAGTGAATGAGACACTAAAAGTATGGTCAGAGAGGTAAGATTTAAGTCATGAAAGAGCCGTATCATGGATGCTATGAGCATGGAGGGTTTATAGGGGGGGGTCAAAGGCTGCAGAGAGGTCCAAGAGAATATGTAGTGAGAAGTGGCCTTTTGTTTTAGCTGCAAGGAGATCTTCCCATGATTTCTAAGTAAATATAACACAATATATGGCACTCCACAAGGTGAAAGAGAGATGGAAAGAAGGAGCAAGAGAGCTGCCAGCTGCACCAAACGAAAGTGTAATAGAGCATGAACGAGTATGCATGATTGAGGGAATGAATGAGTATCTGTGAATGAGGGGATGCGTATCTGTGAATGAGGGAATATGTGTCTGAATGAGGGGATGTGTATCTGTGAAATATTGAATGCATGAGTATCTGTAAATGAAAACTGATTAACTGAGTGAATGAATGATTATCTGTGAAGGAGTATATGAATGAGTGAATGGATGTTTGTGAATGAGTGAATGGATGTATGTGATAGCATGGATATGTACGTGGAGGAGGGGAAGTATGGCACAGAGAGGCTGTTAAGGAGGGGCAAAGATGGCAAAGTCCTATGCTTCCAATCTGGGTGTTGGGTAGGTCTTATGGATGCAATCCGAATGCCAGGGCTGAAATGCTATTAAAGGGGGCGCTATATGCAAGGGTGTAGGGGCATTAATTCACAAGGGGGTGTTGGCATAAATCAAAACTAAAGGGGGGACTGGAAGAAATATACAATGAGGGATTAGCTGGGGCAATGCACAAGGGTGTGGGGGCATTAGGGTGACCACATCGGCCATTTTTTCGATGACACGTGTAACTTTTACATATTGTTGACCAGCCCTGCAGTATATGGGATGTATAGACTCATGAAAGGGAACCAATTAGTCAGATATACATCCCCCACATTTGGGTGTCGGTGTGGCAGTATATGTTCTGGTGTGGGTGTTTGGGTGTTGGTGTGGCAGAGTCTGTCCTGGTGTGTGTGTTTGGGTAACAGTGTGGCAAGCCTGTCCTGGTGTGTTGTGATGTTGTGGCAGAGCCTGTCCTGGTGTGTGTGTATTTGGTCATCTGTTTCCTGGCACTTTACTTACTGTAGGAATAAATTGAACTATTCAATTTTTACTTATACAGACAAAAAATACCCTCCTGAATTTGTAGTCACTTCAGGGGACAAAACTTTCTAGACCCAGAAATCAGTGAGAGGAAAAGTAAAGGTATTGTGTTATTTACTCTATTCCAATCTGCATATATTTTTTAAAAAGGATTAGAGGCACTAAATTGAATTTAGGTTCACTTTTTTTAGTGTACTGATGTACTCCCAATCCCATCACATAAAATGATATCCTATTTTATCTGCCTAGTACTGATGTTATCTTTATCCAGTACACATGGATGACGAGATTTTAAGAGTTTGTCTATTGTATTAGTTTCCATTAAAAAGGCCCACTAAAATCCCTAGCACCAGGCCCATGATGCTCTTAATCTGACCCTGAGGGCACTGGGTAGACTCTGGTAGATACACACACCGAGACCCATTGTGCAGGACACAGCAACATTATATTGCTTATAATATATTGATTATAAGACGACCCCCCCAAAATCTGAATATTAACTTAGGAAAAAAAGAAAAAGCCTGAATATAAGACGACCCCAAAGGAAAAAAGTTTTACCAGTAAATGTTAATTCACGTAAACTATTTTTTTTAATAAAAGCTATGATTGAGAAAAAAAAATTTTTGTTTTTATTTCTTGTATTTTCCAACCTGTCCCCCAGTTACGCACATCAGCCCCCAGGCTTGCCACCCCAATATGGCACTGTGGCCCATGATATGCCTTTTAACCCTCTATATGCCACTGTGCCCCATGGTATGCCTTTTGACCCCCTATGTGCCACTCTGCCTCCAGAAATGCCTTATACCCCTATATCCCATTCTGGCATTTAGGGGGTTAAAATGCATATTATGGGGCAGAGTGGCATATAGGGAGGTATAAGGCATTTCAGGAGGCAGAGTGGCATTAAGGGAGTTAAAAGGCATTGTATAGAGCACTCTGCCTCCAGAAATGCCTTATACCCCTATATCCCATTCTGGCATTTAGGGGGTTAAAAGGCATATTATGGGGCAGAATGGCATATAGGGAGGTATAAGGCATTTCAGGAGGCAGAGTGCTCTATTAAATGCCCCATTAACGCCACTCCAGAAATGCCCTATGCCCCCATTTAACACACACACACACACACACACCCTATACCCCCATTTAACTAACACACACTCTCTCTCTCCCCCCCTCTCCCCCCTCTCTCCCCTCTCTCCCCCCTCTCTCCCCTCTCTCCCCTCTCAGCCCTCTCTTACCGGTGCTTCCAGCCGGGGCAGCGGGTTGACGTCGCCTTCCGCTGCAGCCGCAAGGAGGTGGAGTTGGCAGCGGGGGTTTGTATGCGTCCGTCGCGTATACTTTCCCCGGCTGTCAGAGGTCAGAGATCAGAGTTCCCCGCACCGGGGAACTCTGGTCTCTGACAGTCGGGGAAGGTCTACGCGAAGGACGCAGACAACCCCCGCTGCTAGCCACACCTCCTTCTGGCTGCAGCGGACGTTGTCTACGCGGATCGCGTAGACGTCAACCCGCTGCCCCGGCAATACAGCAGGAAGCACCGGTAAGTGTGTGTATGATGGGGGGGGTTAGACAGGAGGATCCAGGTCCCCTGCAGCGGTGCGGGAGATCTGGATCTTAGTCTCCTAATCAGACCTCTATTTGAGGTCTGATTAGAAGACGACCCCGATTAGAAGACGAGGGGTATTTTTCAGAGCATTTGCTCTGAAAAAAACCTTGTCTTATAATCGAGCAAATACGGTATGTTGCTCACACAAAAAAATTCCTGTCAGATTGAACACTGGTGGGTGGGCATGAAAGCAGCTGCTGGGCCACTAAGGAGAGGCCTGGCCAGATAACAGCTTTCTGGTGACAATAATTTAGAGGGTCAAAAGTGGAGGTAGTGGCAGTTCTTCAAACTAGGCTTTGACCATTTAAGGTTTAACTTCAAGGGGCTTGGGTATCCATCCAAGTATCAAGTGCCTCTGCTCAAATGGCTGATGCTCCAGTGGATCTAGTGCTGCTGTTCTGCATGGGTGCAAGGCATTGGGAATTTGACATGTGAGTGGCCCCGCTGCTGGTGGGACTTTCCATTTCGAAAACCTGCATCTCTGCTTCACTTAACATGCCCTTTTGCTCTGCATCTGACGCATCCTATGAGCAAATATGTCCCTCCAAGTTTTAACATTATTTTTAAGGGGAAACTTGCCCTTAACCTTTGGGTCACAGAGGGTGTCCAGCATATACTTTGGGGTGTTGATTATGGCTTACATGCGACCTGTCAACTCCTCTAATAGCCTTTTGGCCAGAGTTTCAACTTCCATGTCTACTCTGTTGTCCAGAAAGACCTCATTTTGTTCCAGGAAGTCATGTATTCTTTTAGGTAGGTAAGAAGGGGATAACCAGTCCCAAAATGTCAGTGCTCTGGCTTAAATTGTCAGTCACATCCTGCTTCTGGTCCAATCCACTGTCTTCCTAAGAGCTGCAAAAATGTGTGTTGCTTATCCACAACCTTAGAATGGAGTGTGTCTACACCAGCTACAGTGGTACTGTCCTCCAAATACTTTGGCAACCACCAGTGTGTTGTCAGCAAAAGGAAGGCATGGTGTGCACTAGTATATGTCAGAGCTGAAGTGGATGGTTTGTCCAGTTGCCTTGGACAGCTTGTCCTTCAACAATGAGACTTGTAAAGAGAGGGCACTACAGTCCAGCTGAAGGTGGTGCAACAGGGGAGGTGGTAGTGGGGAGCGAAGGTTGTAATGGGGAGTGCTTGAAGGGCTCCTCCTCAATTATAAAGAAGGAAGCACCTGTGAGAGCTGCTAGCAATATGATGTGTACATAGGTGTTGGTTCATCCCAGAATTATGGAAATGTCCTTACCCCTTACCTCAGCTCACTAATTTATGACATAATTTAAACCTTGCAATGCGCCCATCTGCCACACTTTAGTGGTGTTTTTTTTGTCTTTTTTCCATGATAGTATTAGTGATGGTTGTGATGGTAGTGCTGCAGGTGCATATAGGGGTACCTGTGGCATAGCTATGCTGCTGTTTCTAAAGCATGGGAGGAGCAACATACCTAACAGAAAAAGTACTGGAATATTTGCCTCTTGACGCCTACTTCTCTGGCTCAAAATCTAAATCCAGGACATTGTTATCATCAACAACATTGTCGATGACCAAATACTTTTCCAGTTGGGCACAAGGCGGAGTAAGGCCAACTCATGTTGCAAGATTAAACCTTCTCTCCTCTTGCTCACTTTCTCCTGGGTCAAAAAGAGATCTGCTGCTATCATCTGACTGTGCCTGCCCATCTTTGCTCTGAGGAGTGCTGGCAGTGCTTGCGGTAATGGTAGCACCAGTGGGGGTTGGGATAGCACTGGTAGTGGTCATATTCTATGCTTCATCATAGAATAACTTACAAACAATCTTAGCCTTGCATCCCACCAAGTCACTATCAAATGACCCCTCAGTGGTGAGTCCTTGGTAGTATCTAAAATCAGAGCTATTTTGTGTGGAGTGGACATGATTTTAGTATTATTAGAGCGGGGGTGTTCAGTACTGCTGCTCCTTCTGCGTGCGGCTTGTGGTAGCTTTGACTCTGAGGAAAAAGGCTTAAGCCTGCTTGGGACTAGTATGCTAGCTCTGCCCAACCCACCAAAACTAGAATCAGACATTTCAAATCTTTTGTATAGTCTGTAATGATTACTGACAAGTCCACGGGGGTCAGAATGGGCCAGTGTGGGTCCTGACTGTTGAATAAGGCTAGGCCTGGTGGCATTTTGTGAATGTGGGAGGTGGAGTTACTGGGAGGGTATTTAAGGACCTGTGCTGCTAGGGTAGAAGAGCAGTGTAAAAATATCATTACGGAGCGCACAGGCAGGGGTGGGTCTGTAACAGGGATCCTAGGGAAGCGGCCAGAGTTGTTGTGTAGGTGGAGAAAAGGTAGAGTTGGGGGCCAGTGGGGCTGTCCTTCCCCAGTAGGCGGAGGTAGTTAGCGTCGCATGGGTGAGGCTGAGTCGGAATACAAGGGGGGCTGGGCCACTGGGAGTCCATTTGAAGGCTGACATAAAGGAGGAAATATGGAAGGGGGAGTTTGTGGAGCTATTTTCTTTACTTCATGAATGAAGATAACAATAAAGAGGATAAGAAAAAGGAGGAGGAGGAGGAGAAGAAGCACAGGTACAGCAATATAGTGAAAACTTTCAGAAACTGGCTCCACGCCTTCTGTATTCTGGCAAGCATAAGGAGAAGGCTCCAGATAAGTTTTCCGCATTGTTCTGCTACATGAACAGGATCTGGAAAGCATATCAGGTTTAAAAGGCATAGGCCTGGTGGCGGTATGATGAGCAGTTCCTTTAGTGCTTAGCGGCTTAAGACTCTAAGCACAGTGTTCATACTGCTATCCATTCTTAAATCCATGTGCTGCCAGAATGCCATCAATTAATAAGGGATCTTAAAGAAGGCATTCTAAAAGTGTTAATATATTTATTTCTAAGATCTATACATCAAATCAAAGCATTAATTTTGGTGGCCTCCTTTCAAACTTCCACCAAGGACTATAGAGTTTCAGTTTAAGTGTAGCATTGAATATGTAAGTCATTCGTGAACAAGTCTCAAGCAATCAGTACTACAGTTATGATGCGATTTGGAAACTACAAATGTAGTGTTCAGCCATATAAATGTCTGGCTAAATATCTTGAGATTTGTGCTTTTACAACAGCTGGGGGCAACACTTTGTCCATAACTAGTCAAAATAGATTTAGTCAGAAAATTAAAGATTGGATTGAAACTTGAGCCAGTCCGGAGAGTGAAAATGCAGCCACGTTTTTGAGAGCTGGTGTGCCTGGAGGTCAAAAGTTGAGCTCAGTCTTCTGCATCCCTTGTCACAATAGGAAATGCTGGCAGAGACAAGTAAGGTCTATTTTGTGGAATGCTGAATTTTCATGGGGATAATGCTGGAGAGTTGAAGAAGCAAAACAAAAAGTCAGCATTCTCCATTTCAAAGCCACATAGGAATTTAAATTATGCCGCAAGAAATAAAATTCAAGTTTTAGGTTTACAGGTCTTCTAATGGGGTCAGAAAACTGTCTATAAATTTAGCAAGTGGCAGTAACCTTTAATAGTTTGCTGACTATGCAGTGTAATGGTTATTTATGACCTTGCAAATGTGCTTTGCATTATTAGAAACTAGAGTTATGTCAGATTACATGATATAACGTAATTTATAGGAAAAGTCCGATTGCTATATATCTTGGTGTCAAACATGTATGGATTCATACAAAAGTACCAAGATAATAATTCCTGTAATTCTCTAACTCTTTGTTGACCAACTTTCAACCTGTGTGGTTCTCAAGGGTTTTTCTCATTTTCTTTATCCTGCCTGAAAAGTACATACATTTAGTTGGACATTAGTGTACAAGCTCCCACGTTATGTCAATGCCTGGGCTCAAGAAGTGAGTGGAACTGAGGCAAAAAGTAGGTGGAGCCTGGCAGTAAATGGATGTGACCAAACGCTGCCTGATCCTGGAGATCAAAGACATTAACCAAGAGCCCCTGTGAAACAGTGTTTCACCTGGAGACTCCAAGTTAAACCTGGTAAATTCTCAGATCTGCCTAAGTCTCTTAATAGTATGACAAAAAGATTTCTCAAGATATTCCTCCATAATCCAAGTGTTTACAGATTTGTCAAACATTCTAACCTAAGTTCAGAGTTTCCATTGTAGGGCTAGCTAACTCAGTTGAATGTATTTAGTTATTTTGCAGCACTGGAGGCATCCATTTTGATCATATTTATCAAATAATTTCTCCTGAAAGCTGGTATATGCAAATAGCTAAGCACAAGTGAGTAAACATCAAAGTGAAGTCTCTGCCTTCTAAATGTGACATGGGCTGTAAAGACAATATTTATGTCAGAATTACCTACTCTGAAATCTAAACTAAACTATTTATTTCTATTTATTTACATCCATTTCAAATAAAACTGAACACGAGTGCTTTATACATAATGAAACTATGTTGTATGTAATGTTGGAGATAATGCAGGGCTACCATCTGAAATCTTTGGGCCCAATAAAGGCTTAATGCCTTGTCTCCAAGCCCCTCCCATCAGCCAACCCCATGTCCACCCCACTGTCCCACCCATTGCTTCACCCACCACTCTTAAAAACACATATGTTTATACACACTAGCATATTTACACAAACTAACATACTTACACACACGCTAACATACTTACACGCACACAGTATCTTACACACACATAACACATAACATAAAAAGACCCCCCAAACATTGGATCTTAATAAAATAAAAAGGGCTGAGTGAAAAAGGGCCTATGATGAAGAAATAAAACAAGCAGACTCACTCATATTCATATTTAAGTACAGTAGTCTGGGGGTAGCAATGTGGGGTGGTACTTTAAGCCATATTTCATGTATACTCACCTGCCTATCAATCAGCGGCTAAGAGATGAGTAGCATATCTTTAGGAACAGCATGTCCAATGATGTCAACTTAAAGACAACCTGAGAATCTTGGGAGATGTAGTCCACAAACAGGGACAGGCTGGGCCAGGGGGGCAATTGCGCAGAATTGCGCAAAAAAAGGGCGGTCTGTAATGCGCAGAAAAAGCCCGCAGCACCCGCGGTGGGCCGGCCAGTCCGTGGGCCGGGACACTGAGATGCCATTGCAGCCGATACGTAAGACACGTATTATGGCTTCAGGCGTCCCATGTATGATGACTTTTTTTAGTGTACTAATTACTCCCAGTCCCATCACATTACATCAATACGCATTAGAAAATCAGGAAAAGATGGGCATGGATGGTGGGCTGATTCGGTGGTGCAACGGGCCACTTGACTAGACTTGCCCCCCAGGCCTTAGGCTGCCAGCCTTCCCCTGTCCACAAAGATTTGCTTTTTTGAACCAGCTCCTTGCAGAAACTTGTGAAGAGGAGCACAGAATGTGATAACCTCGGTTATATGACAAGATAGAAGGATAGATAATAGGGAGGGAGGGAGAGGAAGGGTAGATAATGACCCCTGGTGGGGGGGGCAGCATTTTAAACTTCGCCCCAGGCGGCATTATGTCTTGGGCCGGCCCTGCTCTTAAGGCAAACATACAGAAAGCGGAGCGCACAACCAAAAAAGCATAAAAGGCATACACTTTAATAATTGGACTTATAATTGAACTTTTGAATTGAATTTTTATAGCAGCAGCATGGGAATATGAATGTGTACGCCCTTGGTGCTTTGTGGGGTGTCAGTGGTCACATCTCTTGCATCCATCGTCCATGTATTCAAAGGGTCAACCTCAGTATATGTTTAATGGCCACAAACGGCTAATGGAGAGTTTCAAAGAAACATAATGTTAATTGCAATTTGTGGGCCTTAATAATTGCTGCTTTCACTCTCCAATATAACTTTTTTTGTAAACTTATGTCTGTTCTGTGGCGTAGACACAGCTCTCTAACTGAAGTTCATCTGCACAAGTTCTTACTATATTTATATATTTATAAAGTCCCTAACAGTGTCACCGCTGACACTCATCCCACCTAAAGGTTATACGATGCCCCTGCCTGATACCTGTACAGCGGGGAAGCCCGACCTCGCTGCTCTCTCAGGCCCCCCTACCCAGGGCTGCATAGTACACCCTGAGATGCTGTAATTTATTTATTAATTAATATTGATCTGATTACCTCCAAAGCAGATGAGATGTGTATGTGGTTATAAGACTAGAAGCTCACTGCAGACTCAATGTGCTCTCTGTAGAGCTCTTACATAGTACATATGGTCATCTAATATATAACCTTGTCACCGTGCAAATTTTCTGTCAGGTTGGATGTGACTTAAGTATGGACCAATCAAAAAGCACATGCTGAACTCTGATTGGTCCCTGTCCTGCCAAGCATTTCAATACCCACAGTGACTAGTGAATTTTATGTATTGCTTCACTCCCATTTTCCTCTGCTGCCCTCTGCTCCCTCTATTACTTCGCTATCCCTTCTATTTCCCTCCATGTTCGTCTGCTGTCCACTTCTAGCTGGTGCTCCCTCTGTTACCCCCTGCTTCCCTCTACTTCATCCCACCCCTTCTGTTCCACCTCCTCCCTCGTCACTGTGAGCAAGAGATGACAAGGAGATTTTTTGAGGGGGTTAGGGAAGGTGAAAAGATCCCATTTATGTTACTGTAGCAAAAGTTGCTAATTTAGACTACCTGTTTATTATCCCAGAAAATCATTCAGAATAAAAATTATGTTTGTGTTCAAAACTGTGATTTCCTGGTACTGAAAAGGCTGGTGTGTGTGTGTCCGCAATATTTGTCTTGTGTGGAAACGTTTCACTAGAATTTAAATGGTTAAATGTTTTTTTTTTCCGGACATGAAATAATTTCATATTTCAGCCTCCTCTAGTGAACTAAAGTTTTACTAGTAAATATGAATTAACATGTAAACTATTTATTCATATTTAATAAAAACTATGATTGAGAAAAATGCATTTCTTGTTTTTATTTCTTTTTATTTGCCAACCTGCCCCCCAGTTATGCACGTCTGCCCCCAGTTATGCACATCTGCCCCCCGGCTTGCCACTCTGCCCCCAGATATGCCTTATGCCCCTTATAAGCCACTGTACCTCCCTGATATGCCACTCTGCCCCCCAGATATGCCTTATACCCACTATATGCCACTTTGTCCCCCACCCCATTAGACTTGTCCCCAGTGTTTCAGACTCCCTGGTGTCTAGTGGGGGCAACCAGTGAACGTCTGCACAATGTGCGCAGACAACCTCCGCTGCTGTCTGGTACTTCCGCTGGGGCTTCTATGGTGGAGCCCCGGAAGGTCATGTCACAACGGCACTACATCATAGAAGCCCCGGTGGAAGTGCTGGTGGATCACGCAGACGTCCACTGACTGCCATAGAGGAGGATCCAGTGCTGTGGGGGATCCGGATCTTAGTCTTAAGCATGGTTGGTAACCAACTTGATCTGTGTCCCAGCTACTGACTGTAATGATGGGCCACTTCACATGCACAAAGCCCATTTAGCTGCACAAGGGACATTGAGTTTGTACAATATAATATGGGCAGACTACAGCAGGCCACACATACTGAGCCAGGAATAAGCCAAACCACAGCCCAACATCTTAAGTCTCTACACAAACCTTCTTACATACAGGTCTGTCCAAAGACAGAATGCAAGGAAGTATTTTAGCCACTTGAAATATTTGGCACTGTTCTGGCTTGTGAGCCAATGCATTGGTTTCAACCCCACTGACCTTCAAATAGGACATTTATGTTATTATGTGGACAGCACGATGAGATATCACAATACTACACAGCACTCTCAGCATGCTCACATTCTATTCCAGTACATTGGGAAGGCATGCTGGCTTTTACATATATATGCATGTTAATAATCAGCTACAAATAATTCTAGAAAATTACCGGTAAATATGTCTTGCATACAGCAGAATAGTTTAAAATGTTGCCCCGCAATACTTTTTTTCCAGGACGAGTAATTATACACGTCTTAGCTACAAAACACTAACAAACACTACAATTAAAAAGCAGTACAGCAGTTTTGTGTTGGGTTTCCTCCGACCCTTAAAAATCGTCCATTGTCAGCTTTGCTGGTTTTAACAAATGTGTATTTGTTAAGTGTTCAGTATTTAAGGGCTTCTCACCTATAATAACAGCTGGATGTAAACTGGGTAATTGTTCTCACTGACCTCAATTTGCATGTAAGAACAAGCTCTGACTATGGGGGCTGGGAGCTACCACCCTTCCAATCAATAGCCAACTGTTGTGACTTATGAGCATCTTTGCTTTTTCATTCACTCTAAACAAAGTCAATAACAAACAGCAGCCTCTGCTGGTCTGTCTCATTTAATATCTAGGCAGAAGCTGCCAGGCATCTATAATTTCACTAGGCTGAAATTATGGAACGTCGTTCTTTCATCAAAAGGGTAAAGTCATGAATCCCGTGTGGCATTAATGACTCGATACTGGCCAGGCTCTAATGTTGCTATATTATGCATTTTTCATAAGTGGAATGATTCCAAATATCAAAATAGCCTTCTGGACTTCCAGTTCAACCTAAGTTTTATTGGTTTATCAAATTGCATAATGAACGATATTAGGCTAATTTTCGCAATTATTGCTGACACATTTCAGTACTCCATGAGTTCAAAGTGGTAAAGTCCTTCATTAACAATTAACATAAAAAAATTGTCATAAATAACTACAATTATAAATAGCTATGGGGATATTTGAAAAGAGAACATACTTAAATATTATTAAAACTCACAAAAATATAATCCTATAATTAAAAAAAAAATTCTATAATAAGGGTCGCCCTATAGCCTGTTCTACGGTGCTTCTTTTTTTTTCCACTATAAGACTAAGTCTATGTTGCATTCCATCAGATCTCTTATGTAAGATGTTGAATAATGAAAAATCTATGCTACCTGCAGAACAGGAGCGTATCCTTGCATCCATGATCTGTTTCAGTCACTTGGCCCTCCAGCTTCAATTTGGCATATTAGCCTTTTCAGCAGTTTAGTGTGCCACCAAGCTTTGGACAGTTTGAGGGTTGGTTCACCTCTTTACAAGCATTAAAATATGCATCAAAGAAGCAAAAACAATTTGAGACAATAATGATACAGCTTGCCCTTTAAAAGGAAAACTAACAATAAAGCAGTAACAGTCAAGTTTCCAAAAGTACAATGCATTTTAACCCCTTAAGGACAATGGGCGGTCCCTAAACCCATTGAAAACAATGCATTTTGAGCCCGTACATGTACGGGCTTTGTCATTAAGGGGTTAACAAGGTTCTCACTTAAAAGGGGCGTCTTATCACCATACCGCACCAGCAAATTTGCAGTACTTATGCAATGGCAAAACACAATGAGGTCTATTCACTAAAGTGAGAGTGATAAGAGAGTCCTGATTTCAACCCCCCCCCGACCTCACTATACATTATTAAAATCCAACCCCAGTGAGCTTTTCCTGCAGAAATAGCTTGATTGGCTGTGACGCATAAGTAAATCAGTGGTTTCTTCTAAGTCTCCTCACATATTAAATGACTTCTTCCTGAAGAAAGTTCCTTGTGTTGGTCTTTCACAGTGTATAGCAAAGAGAAGAGTCAAAAACCACAACTATCCTGCATAAATCCCAATACCAAGAAAAGGATTGTGGGGAAACTGGGAAAATCAGGTTGTCTGTCCTATAGACACACAAAAGATCAACAATGTTATTGCGGTCTTTAAACAGAATTGTTGGATTTTCCTGTACAACTAATACAGTATGTTTATGAGCAGACATTTTGAGTAATGTTGGTTTCAGTCTCTCTTGGCAGCTTCTGAAGGTAGCTCAGCTTGAAAGTGGGTGCAAACTGTCACATGTTAAGTTTTCTGAAAAAAAATGCAGGTAGTGTGGCATCTGGAATGGTGACATATACGTTGAAGGATTCTCAGGTATAGTAACAAGGTTTCTTTCTCAAGTGTTTCCTTGGGGTGGAAAATATTTTCCTAGATGACCAGATTTTTTTTGTCAAGCGTCATTGGCTACACTTAGTCAAGTGTATTTTACCAGGATTATTACACTAGAAAGAAGAATTTCTAGTTGCTGCTGTCTATTCTTCTATGGCTTTTATCATTGTCGCCCTGACCTGAGATCAGAAAACAGAACCAGCAGCAATTGTACATTGGGGTTAAGTATAATGCACGTCATTCTAATAGTTTAATGGTGTAAATGTACACCATAAGTACATAGCTTCCCTATTGACATGGTAAAATGGGAACCAGTGTTGGTCTATTTATGTTAGCCATGCTTATCTAAACAACTGGATAAAGTCTTTTAGTCATCGGCTTACCCGCTCTTACTCCAGTTAAAGCCATCATCATTCAAAGGCCTAAAGAATAACTGGAGAAAAAAATGTACCCATCTGTTGTTTACTTTCACTTACCACTTAAACAACTTCAATATAATAGAGAAGATAGAGAACAATGGTTCTTTGTCTTGAGCTTTGGTGTTCATTTGAAGACTTTGCCCTGAATGAAATGAGAATGCAAACAGGAGGAGGGTGACATTCAAATGGGCACCATATGTCCATCTTGGCACAGTCAAAAGAATAAGCATAGCTTTTGAGGATTTTTCTTCCTTCATCAACTAAAACAATTTACTGTTATTACCCATTGGGCACTTAAAGGGTTAGGTTGTATATTAATAAACCCTCCATTGACCAGAGTTTGTATAGGTAAACAAAATGCTGATTTCATTTCACATGGGCCTGTTTCTTAAATTTATTCTCCATAAAACCAAAAGTTTGACCCTATTCATTTAAACACAATGGTCATTACTTACTTTATAAATATGTTGCTTGCAACATTATACTGAACATCAAAAAGGGATTTTTACATAATCACCAAATACTGTGAGAACTTTGTTGGCTGTTGCTAACATTACATCTGGTGTTAACCCCATAGTGCACTAAACAGCAATATAATTAAATATATTTATAATAATCCATTGGGACAACTTTCAGCAAGAGGTCAAAGCCAGTGCCATGGGATAATATTATTCTGACATAATTCTTCTAAAACCATAGTAAAAAAAAAACTGACTGATCCTGTCCAACATACCAGAAGAAGGATTTTAAATATAGGGAGCTGGCTAAATCTTGATGGCTCTGTGGTCACATGTGAATTTACAGGTGCAAAAAAAAAAGTTACTTGTCCCAACCGAAAATAGTCTTGGGGCAGCTATGCTGAAAAACACTACTGTGATCTCTATCATGTAAGATAAGTATTGCAATCAAATACATTGATCAAGAGATAAAATGAACTGCATCAATGGTGGAACATGTTTGCTGCCACATGTTTAGCATTCCCAATATGGTTTCAAAACATTTTTTAATCTCCTCTGTCAAGTTTTTATTTTCTTTCCTGGCCATAAGTAACAAAGTCCTACTAAATTACACTAGCCTTATTGGATTTTTTTGACATTGTGCTACAAAATCCCATTGACAGTTTACTGACTGATGACCTAATTCCAGATTGATATTTAGAAGTGTAGGTTTAAACTCACTGATTCTGTTTTGTGATCCTATACAGTTCATTACTGCTGGTTATGTAATATGTTTTATTTTCCATTTATGGAATTTACTAACTAAGGTAAAAATACATCAACATATTTTTCAATCTGCATATTTTCTTGCAGTATGTATAGATCAAATTCATTTTTTTTAAACCAGATCAGTGATCTATGAGTTGCAAGACCAAATTCCAAAACATAAATTAGTTAATTCCATCATTATTATACGGTATTTGCGAAACATAGTAAATTATGGAATGTGTCTGCTACCTACATGGATAATTCCATTGGTTGCTATGGTGATAAGACCACTTTTAAAACTATGCTCTTGATTTGATGTTTAGTAATGCCTGCCATTTTTTTCTAATTTAATAGTAACTATTCCATTCCCTTTCTATCCCAAAATATTGATACAATGTAGATATGGCATGTGATCTTTTGAATTAAGACAGTGTCCATACTTTGAGATACATTGTCATGTCCCAAAATATTCATATCACTAAGCTATATATATATATAAACCTAGATGGGGGTGATTAAACCAGATGAAAAACACAGTTTAAAGGGACAGTTCACGTGTAATATTGTGGACAATGTCAGGCAAAGATTGGAATTGTTATATGCTTCCAAAAGAATGTCCCTTTAATAGGGTTGTGTGTTTCAGTGGTAATTAATTTATACTGTCATTTGGTGAAAAGAGAATTAGACATAATTTATTTCTGAAGGAACCTAAATAGTTAAAATGATCAGCTCTCTATAATTTTCATTTTTCTTTAACTTTGAGTATAGATATAATGTTTTAATTGTTACATTCTCCCTTGTTCACATTTTAGGGTCTAAGGTACACATAAATTTGGCAAAAATGTATTATATTTATTAAATTAAGTATGGAAATTGTCCTTTGTTATAGCAGTTAAAAATAATCAAGCTGCATACTTAATTTTATTCTGCACAGTTTTATGATGTGTTTCTTAATATTTTAGCACACCTGCCTTTGCTACATGAACATAAGGTTAAAAGCCATCAAGAATGAATGTTACCCTTACTTTGAATGAGAGTGGGTGGCGCATTAATCATCTAACAGGTCTACACACTCTTACGCAAGAAGGGTTCTAGTACAATTGCTCTATTTTAATAACTGTTTTATTACTGCCAACGACTAGGTTTTAGTTTTCATGGGAAGTGTAAGATTTGAGTCAGCATTGATTGTGATGAAAAAAAAATATTTAGCCCTAGATCTAAAGGAAGCAATCGGGTACCTAAGTTTGATGACATCATAGCCCCTGTGGGAACAGATCAGAACAGTTTCAGTTATCTGTCTCTTTTTTAAGGGGGGGAAGGATTGTGAAAAATGCCTGAATGATAGAAAGTGAAAGGGAGGCAGAGAGAAACAACTACAGACAGTTGTAACACATACAAAAACACACAAAAATGGGACAAAGGAGAGAGGTGAACACATCGAGAGACAAACAAAATCAGATAAAAACCACTGACATGCAACAACAGCTAAGTGCAATAGAATTTAGGTGTCATTTACATCTTTACTATCTACAAAGTATGATGTCATCAAAAGTGCAGAAGTATCATTCCCTTCCATTCTCCAAAATAGCAAAGAAGAAGAGCATTGTAAGGGTTTTTTTTGTATATATTTTAATATACGGTATGTATTTAATTGGCAGACTTTCCCTCCTGCTTACAATATGAAACACTGTTCAGTATTGTATTAGCATTAATTAGTATAAAGAGTAACCCTTGGGCAGGAATACTGTGCATTGATTATTAATACTGTATCACCATGAATTTGCTGGAAGAAAGACTGATCTCTTCTGTATAATTACTAATTATTAGAAAGGCTGGCCAGTTGTGTGTGGAAGTTGTCACACTGCCCTGTTGGCATTCGGATGGCTATGTGCATCTGGTTCATTTGGAGAATTTACATTGTCTAGATGTTTACGATCATTAATAGACTAGTTTAATTGGTTCATATGGTGTATTTAATTCACACAGATTGAAAATATGGTTATATTTCTTTAAAACAAAACTGAAGTCAATAAACGAAATTGACAACCTGTTGTTATTCTGGCAACTTATCCAATCAATTTTGTCATAAAACACTCCGTTTACATGTAATCAGTCTGTCTAATAATAATCAATTTTATAATCCATTTGATTAGATTATATTAACGGAAAAACATATTTTATGAACATTAGTAGGTTGGTTGAAATGTCAGGTTTACTATGTAAAGAATAGGAATACATTATGCTGTCTAGGATATGCCAGTTTGCATTTGTGAACTAATAGGAATAAAACATTTTATCCTGATCTTAATTATAAACAATATATGATTGATTTAAATGTTTTCAAATAAAATGTTATATATTTTAACCCGAATCATGTATAAATGTTTTTAGTATGTTTGGAAATATTTCAATACTTTTCTTTCCATAGGAACAAAATAATATATATATTTTTTTAATTTTAAAACTATTAGAAAGATGTAAAAAACCATATAAAGTATTATGAAAGTAATATGTGCAAGATATTAGAAATGCGTGCATATAATTGGTGAAATTTCTTGACTATTTATAATTGATGTGGGTTTTTTAAATAAATCCCTTGGGTTCTAGGGAAAAAATACAATCTAGTATTCATTATAAAATCATGAATATATAACTTAATATGGGGGTGTTTTGCTGATGTAGCATATCTAAACGTAGAAATAGCGACAGACAACAAAATGCTAAACAGTAACAAAATCAAGGTGATCGTAGAAACAGTTGTAATTGTTAACACGTTTTATTGGATCTCTCAAGAGATCGAATTATTCATACTTCTTACTTGGGCAGTCCTGTTTTTCTGTTTCCCAACAACCCTTAATATATCCTGTGTTTTTCTAAAACAAAAAGTGCCTTACATACTGCATGTTTTCGAAAAGAAAAAAAAAATATTTTAAACACCCCCCCCCAAAAAAAAACTTGAAACACTTTCTTTATATAAATTAATAAAGGTAAGATGCCAATAATAATATCGCTGTAGTTATATCTTAGAAAGAATGTCATTTACATATCATATAGTAAATTTTATCATACAAAACAGTATTTATATTGCATTACAATTCACGGATGAGTGTTTTATGACTGCATGTCTATGTGATCGAAATACTCTGAAATTGTAATTAGGATTATTCCAGAAAAATATTTTTTTTTCACCCTTTCCCCAATGGGTTTTTAATTTCCTAATACATTTGAACATTTGTGCATCAGTGGAATCAGATTTAAAAAGTATTTTTTTTTTCTGATTTATGTAGTTTTCAGAAAAAAAAGATGTTCTAATATTATGATATCTTGTGTCAGAAATCAGGAGCCCCTAAGTTAGAGAAGGTAGAAAGGGAGGGTCACGTGATCCTGATCCCACTACCCTTTTATCATTGCCCCTTTTTTTTTAATAACAAAAGAAGGCTATTTTACATTTAAATATTCACTGTGGAGTAACCCCCGGTCAAAGGGACTCACAATTTATTTACAAGAGCCTCCAACGAGTTAATTTAGGAAAAATTGCCAGGCCATGGTCGGTTGATCAACAGCTTAACCCTTTGTTTTTAGGGGAAAGGGGTGTTCGCCTCCAAGCTTAGTTCCCATCTCCACTGCATGTTCACAGGGCAGTTTTGTCTTTAGACAGCCACTAATGGACTGCTTGACTGTACCTGCATATTTGCATGTGTATGTGTGAGAATGTCTATTCATATCGAAGTTACTGTTCCTTCCTTCATTCATTTAGAAAAATATATATACATCTTACAAAATAAAAAGTCTTATTTTGCCCTGGTTAAAGGCGCAGTGCTGTGAGTATAGATGATGGGACGCGAAAAAAATGTTCAGAAACAAATGAAATCTTGTCCACAACAACCGGTTCTTCCATTCATCTCTAGAGTCTGCTGTCTTAACTATTGTCCCAACTCCCAGATCGTGGGTTTGGCTACAACCCTCTAAGACGAGCTGTCATTTTCAGACTGTTGGAGAAGCAGTGTGCTGCTTGATTTATGTTTCTTCAGAAGTTGGGTGATCTTCTCATCATCGGAATTGGGGTCCAGCGGCTTGTTGTAGTCATCATCCTCTTCTTCGTTGTCAGATGCCCCTTTAAGTCTCTCGGTTTCAGTGTCTTGCTTTTTCTTGGCAGTGGCCATCTCTGCAGCATGTTTCTTCCTCCACTTAGTCCTCCTGTTCTGGAACCATACCTACAAAAGAAACAAGAGAACACATATTTAATTAAAAAAATCCAATTCTTCTGACATAAAATAATTGCATATTATTTTTATTATTATTATTAAATATATTATTATACAAAATATGATATATATATATATATATAATATTTTGTATAATAATATATTTAATAATAATACATATATATATATATATATATATATATATATATATATATATATATATATAAGGGGTGTGACAGAACTAGAAATGACAGACCCTGCTCGCAATCTTAAAATCTATATGTAGATTTGTCCAAACAAAAAAGAAACAGGGAAAATGTTGCTTCAAACTGTTACTAACATTCATATAAATAAGTCATTTTAAAATAAAAATTCCAGCTGCGTCTAGAATTATCTTTTAAAGCTCTTTCATAATTTCAAAAAATGAAGCTGAAATGAAGCTGTCTGAATTTGGATTGACTACATTTTTTTTAGATCTATCCTAGTTATACAGTTTTATTTTCTTGCTATCCCTATCTGTGCAAGGTTTCAAGGAAAAAAAATAATTTCGTTTTCTGCATTTTTTTTCGTTTTCTAAGATCCGAATTTCCCTTAGCAGCAAAGAAAATAGATTATATATATATATATATATATATATATATATATATATATATATATATATAGTTACTCTAATGCCCCAGGTCAGGATATATTGGTTTGGGGCAGATAGATCAGCAGCCAATCAGATCACTCTCAAAGCACTAGTCCTGGCAATTCTTTTCCATAGAACAACAAATTCCCTGCCTCATTTGAGTGATTTTCTCGAAATTAGCAATACCTATTGTTTTGGAAATAATTTCTTATTCATTACAGAAACTGCAATAATTGCTGGCAATAACCAAGTCTGTTTAAATACTAATAAAGCTGTGTAACGAAACTCAATTTGCTAAAAGATAATTGGCTGATGCCACAGGAAAACAGTAGAAATATTAGGGTTGAATAGTTTAACCCTAACCTTACTAGCTTTTTATCTTATTTAATAAATATATATATATATATATATATATATATATATATATATATACGAACAATCTGTAGAAATAATACTTTTAGTTTGACATGACCTCAGATAGTCTCACTTCTACGAAATAACCATTCCCATCTGTAAAATGTTGTATACAGATTAAGGTTTATTAAAAAAAATACAGATAAACAGCGCTATGTTTTGGTAAAATGTGTCACAAAGCTATGGAGAAATCTACAGAATTAGCATTTTATGTGCACATAACCATAATGACATTCCAGATGTTGTAATTAGGACAACCAATGATCTCATTTTACACGACTGTGTGGCCTGTAATAATTTGCCACAATGCAGTTAACAGGTGTATATTTTCTGGGGGTGGGGAGTGTCTTTTTTTTTTTTTTTTTTTTTACTAGAATCCTGGGAATTTAGCAGAAATAATGGAACCCTGGGTGGGATCACTGAATAGGTTGTAATGTATTCACTAGAAGACATTTACCATGACAAATGAGTGGCTTCAGATAACACAGTGACAAGACACAAGACATATATCTGACAATAGCAACAGGTGACACAACCCTAATAAAACCATTCCCTACAACTATCTCAGCAAAAGAATGCTTTATATGAGGAATAGGCATAAAACAGCCAAGATGTGGAACAGCAAAAAAAACACTAAATTCCTTAGTAGACATATATATATATATATATATATATATATATATCCCCAACACACAAGTATCTAAATCTGCGAGTAGATGATAAATTAAATAATATATAATATATTATAAAATAATATATTGTTAAATTATTCTTCTATAAGAATGACATTAACTTGTGCTGTTATAGATAGATTGGCTTTTTGTGTGTTTTAATGGGACAGAGCCATGTATTAATACAGGACAGCACTCACCTTGACCTGACTCTCTGTCATTCCCAGGGAATACGCCAGTCGGGCTCTCTCTGGACCCGCTAAATATTTGGTTTGTTCAAATGTCTTTTCTAAAGCGAAAATCTGTTGCCCAGAAAAAGTGGGTCGTGTGTGCTTCCTTTTCCCGTCCTTATCCAGCAATACTGAGCTCTGATCTAAAAAAAAAAGAGTCATGGGCAAACATAGAACCAATTTACAAAACATTATAATTCACATAATACAACTTAGAACATATTAATGTAACTAAACAGATTACTACTACAAAAATAAATTAATATGAATGTATGGGGAACACATATGGATGATATATATAAATGTATTTTGTAAATTGCGTTTGATTTGATTATGATTATTAGTTCTAGCAGCTACCATTTTAAAAAAAAAAACCTATATTAATTAATAAAAAGACACATAAGTAAAAAGTGGCTGGTTTTCCCGATTTCTCGAAATACTATAATCAACTTAATTAATTTAGATTTTAATAGAATATAATAATAGATATATGTATAAAAAGTGTCCCATAAAACAATATAATATAGCTTTAAATAAATAAATACTTTCGCTATATGATGTCGCTTAAAAATTAATAATTTCGCTACTGTGCATAGTTTACAATATATTTTTAAAAATATTTTTATATCTGTTTAAAAGTCTATTTCGTTTTCCATTGCGTTGAAACTACAGTTTAATCTACATTTGCAGAAATTCGTAAAAAAGCACATAAAATCGTTTGAACCCGATTTTATTTCGGTAAATTAAATTAATTTAAAAATTCCTTTATACTAAGTAAAAGCCTATAGTAAATGTAAACTATTTATAACATAGTAATATGTACTTTTGAATTGAAGTTGTAAAAGGAAAACTATCATTTTATAAATTGTTTTTAGATGTATATTTTTGGAACTAGTAGGAATCTGAATCTGAGTTTTTCAGTTATGCTAAAAATGTTTTTAAAATCGTAAAAATATTAGAATCACAATTTTTAATTCAGTGTTAATAATGTTAATTTGTAACTTTAATAAGTCTTTATAATTAACAGTAAAACAATTACTTTATATACATACAGCCATTTTAAAGACTACAACGTGTCTTGAAACTCTTGTTAAGACAAAGATGCTACCAAATGCTACAGGAAATCATAATCAAATAAATTTGATGTCAAAGTAATATGAAATCTTTTCTATTAATTGTACAAAATTTATACCGTATATAATTTATTTTAGATGTTACATAAAAAGAGGATTCCAGATTTTTTTTTACATTTTTTTGTTATTAAATTATTACATGTGTAAAATAGAATCTGTCCCAGATAAAATCTAATTCTTCTTTAAAGTGTAATAATATGCTTTTATCTCAGCAGAGCATTTTACTACACAATGTTGATTTTGATTGTTAGTCATTATCCCTGTCTACTTGAGTACCATGTAAATTAAAGTCATAGCTCACTTAAGGTGCAGTAACTTTATAACCGAAATATCAGTAAACTATTTCAAGAGTGCAATACTTACGGGGGCCACATGCGAGCCTGGCATCTCTCCATGGTGGGCTCTGCATGACTCCAGGCCAGAAAATTGGGGTCCTTCCTGGGAGATCTGTAAGTGGCTTGGGGTAACGGGCAACTGCTACAGCAGCACTGGGGCTAAAGTAAAGCCCAGGGGGTGGCGGTGGTGGGCTTAAGCTGCTGAAGCGGGGAAGCCCTGCCAAGAGCCCCGCAGGAGACGAAGAGGAGGCTACACCAGCAGAGGAGACAGTGGTAGATGGTGTAAGGGAAGCACCAGTCAAGGCGGACAAACATGATACTACGGGACGATTCAAGATATCATTAATCCCATGAGGGGTGGCTACAGATATCTGAGGTGGAGGGGTTCCCAAAGAAAGTCCCCCAGTTGATGGGGATGAGGAGTGTTTTAGGGTGGACTGATTTGGGGATCCCAATGGTGGTGATGGAGAAGAAGATGATGATGAAGAGGATGATGATGAGGTGGAAGAAGAACAGGGCTGCCCTGGCAGGGCATAAGCTGGATAGAGAGGGGTTTTCATCTCTGCCATGCTGTGCAGGGCTGCCAGGGGAGGGCTACTGAGGAGGAAAGCGCTCTGCCTGCTCCCATCCATCTGTCCTAACGTTAACATCACCGGACCTGAGTGGCCTACAGCACCTGGACAGCAACCCTTGAGGAGCCTTGTGGAATAATGAAGTGCCTAGAGGTCAGTGGTTCCCTTTTGTCTTTTTGGAAGGTTTGTTTCAAGGAAAACCTAAAGAGACAAGTGATCTTTGTTGTGCGTGCTGCTTGTTTCAGTTTCTTAAAAGTTGGAAGCTCACAGAAGTCCTCAGAGACAAGAGTTGAAATAGATATAACATTAGATGCCAGCCAGGGTGGGGGTCCTCAGGGGTTCAAATTCAGACAAATTCAACTTTGTTATCAGATCACAGTGATTCACTGCTGGCTATCACTAGCTGTTTTTCTCAGTAGGTTTGCTTTAATTTTGTTCCTGTTGCAGTGCAGAGAGGATGCAGAAAATTGAAAAAAAATGTTCTCTTCCTTCAAAAGGAGAATGCCCTGTGGACCAAACCAGTAAAGGGCTGGTTAGGACTAAGAAAGATCTCTCAGTGAACTGGACGTATTACTGCCAGGTAGAGTCCATGTGACAGCATTCAGAAACATACTAACACTTCATCTCATCCAAAAATCTTCAACCACTTCCAAATGATGCTTGCAGGCAGTGCTTGATTTCTTTTCTTTATCTGCTTAATTTCATGCAAAAGTCATTGCAAGTTCTGCGCAGGACCTGCATCTGAGACATCAGACCACCTGCTACTGATGTTAGAAAATGTGCCAACCTTTCTGGGTACTGTATCTTGCACCGTCCTTCCTCAGCAGAGAGTGAATCCTGTTCTCATCTCCTCCTTTCCTTCTCTCCCTTCTTTTCTTTTAACTCTCCTCCTGTCTGACAGCTCAGATGAAGCTCTCAAAGGTAATAAAATGTTTTTCATTCTCTCCTACCTCCTTAAAGAGAGGGGTGGGATAAAGCACTTCCAGCTGTCCATCACCTAGCAGGGGCGTGTTTTTTTCACCTATAGGACAGTACCAACTGTGAGCATGCAGGCGAGTGACGTTTTTAAAGGATTCCACCCTGTTCTCTGATTGGATGTCAGGTTAGAACCATTAGGGCTAGACGTTCGGTCATTTGCATATTAGGCGCGCCTGTAGCACAGACTTTCCTTTTCTATTTTCCTGTCTTTTTTTTCCCCCCCTTTTGAAATTCTTGCCCTGTTGAATTGTGTATGAGCGGTCACTGGTGCCCGTTTACTAAATGATCTCCTAAAGTACATCGAAGGCGCTCTACTTTTGTCAAATTGGTTTCCAAATGAGTCATAGCGCATGGAAGAGAAGGGATTTATTCCCAGTGACAGACCCTGTCTTTCAAGCATGTTCGCAATGAACGAGAAGGAGCTGACCACGTAGTCAATGGATTCACTTCTAGGAATTAATAAACACCAGATTGCGCGCAGCAAAATGTGCAAAAGTATCTGCGGCTTGTAAAACAATTAAAGAGGGGAAAATAACATCCCTTTACCCAGGGCGATTCCTCTAACACTTATACAAAATGCAAATCTACTTAATACTTAGGATGTTGTGAAGAAAATACATCCATATGCAATTATTATTTGCTATATACAGTATGTATATATATATATATAGTCTATATATATATAGTCTATATATAGTCTATTTCAGTGTTTTATTTTAGCATGGGTCTAAATAACACATTCGTGTTATTTTTATGCATTTATAATATTTTGCTTACTGCATTATATATTAACTTTATTAGGAGATATCAAAATGTTATATATAATATATATGTACATACGTATGTAATGATATATATATATATATATATATATGTGGGCATGTGTATAATGATAAAGCGCATATCTCTAGAAACCACAAAAACGTATTTCTAAATTTCGGAAAATAAATACCTGCTTTGTGTTTGTGAATTAATATGTATATTTATACCCCATATTTTATGAATTATTTTATTGTGTGTAATGGTTGATTTACGCGACACACACACACACACATTTATATATATATTTAATTTACTGTAATGCATTAATATATATATACTGGAACATAATTTGTTGATATTATTAATAGGATAATCCTTTCCCACACAGTCCATAATAGCGGCTATTCACAAAGTATGGATCAAAAGCATTTTCTATGAAGTACAAGTAACTCTGTTGAAAGCCTCCGAGTTTGAGTCCTTGCGCTCCCTCTTTCATCCACCCCGGAGTGAAAGTGTTAATTGACCATCTAGCTAAACAGTGAATAGAGCGATATTAGCCGGGATCGCCTCGCAGGGTTACCAAACAGTAACCCCTGTTACTAAGTAAACTTTGGGTTAAATGAAGGAGTTTGTAGCCAGGGCTATGTCACAGCAGGAGTGGCTGCCCTCACATCCTTCCCCTGATTATGTTGTGTCTAAAGCCCTCTGTACATTGATTATATGTTTGCACACAGAATGGTGTGTTTGGTGAATTGGAGGTTTGTAACAGCAATTTCAATAATGATTATTCCTGATGAATGATTAATGTTATGTGTTAGTCTAACTTATAGTACATTAATGATTTCATACTTAATGATTGAGTGATCAGTCAACTAGACATCGTTTTAGTGAAGGTGCAGGATCTAATCTGAAATGTAATATCTGCCTAGTTAAAAGGATTATTCGAATGCAACACAATGACATTGTATCTAATACAAAAAAAACACACTTTTTACTGCATCTCTGTAATATTAGCGTGTGTGTGTGTGTGTGTGTGTGTTTGTGTGTAGTGGGTATTTGCCATGTTTTACCGGATTTATATATTGTGTCTCTTCATTGGTAACTTCGCTTTAGTTGCTCAAATTATATATATATATATATATATATATATATATATATAATATACAAAATATATATTATAAAATATAAATATATATATATTATACTATATATATATTTTACCATATATATATATATATATATATATATATATATTATAATATATATTATAATAGATAGATAGATTTAACATACTATTACCTTTGAAGGAACTTTTTTTAGAGCAATTTAAAATTTTGACATTTTTAAGATGTGTTTGCGACAGTATTTTTCAGGGATACCTAGGTATTTACATTTTATTATGACACCCAGATACCTGCTCATGTGATAGATATATAATATATTGATTGGTAAGATAAATGCAAATGGTAAATGTTAATGATTTTTAAATGAGTCGCATTAGCTTATAGCTTTTCACGGTTAGAAATCAGGATGCAGTTCATTTTTTTTTTTTTTGCTGGTTGATTAATGTTATCTGATGTCCCTAAATTGAGCACCTTTCACTTCTATACACAGAAAGAAACACATAATCAGTACATGCTGAGGACGTACTGGTTTTTTTTTTATCAACTGTTACATTTTTTTAAAAAAAGGTTACTTTCTCAGAAATACTGTGTTAATTATTGCTATTTATTTATTATTGGATTCAGAACGGTTTGAACTAATTTTGTTTCAAAAGTGAAACGTCAAATTCTTCCTTGTCTAAACATGTCCTGAAACATCACTTTATGACTTGTGTACTTATGTTTCCAGCAATAACATTGTAGAAAAATTAATAATACTAATAATACTACAACTTATAATAACAATATCACTGTTCGGTGTAGCATTTGCTTATAACCCATATTGTGAAAGTCCAGAAACATTAAACATTTTCATGTTATTTAAAAAAAAATAGATGTAAAACTACATATATATATATATATCTATCTATATATATATATATATATATATAGATAGATATATATATATATATATATATATAGATATATATATATAGATAGATAGATATATATATATATATATATATATATCTATATATATATATATATAGATATATATAGATATATATATACATACATAGTTTTACATGGGAAAATATAGCGTCCTCCTGTAAGTAGAACTAAACTAAGACACAATATAACCTTTACTTTGCAGTTGGGTTTTATTTAAATACTTTTAGTTCTTATTTAGAATATCGACACGTGTAAGGTAAGCTGCGTTTGCCTGTATTTCTTAGACTCCCCTCCAGCACCTTTAGATAACAATGTGTCAGAAAATTAAAATAGTGTGTGTATGTCCTTTAATGTGTAATACTGTTTTGCATTGTAGCATTTACACACAATAGTCATTGTAAAGTGTGTGCAGACTGATACAGCACGATTATGGATTGGGAACAAACACCAAACACAAGCCTTGCTTTTCTGTACGTCTGTCTCCCCCTAGTGGTTAACAATATGTTTAATTTGTCAACCCTACAAACTTTTTACTGCGACATTCCAAAGCAGACACCACTCTTCACTCTTCACTGTTCACTGTTTACTTTAATGATGTACAAACAAAATTCTTCCGTTTAAATAGTGCTTCTGTATTTACGATTTGTTTCCATGCTAAGTTAGCTAAGTATATCTAAAGACAGAATTTGTTAAGTTAGCTTTTATTAAGAGACTTAAGAGAAAGTTAAGAAAAATTTACCCATAAATGAAACTGTTTTCAGTGGCTTAACACAAAATATTTCTTACTCACTCACCCTCATATGTATCCTGTTTTGGATCTAAATATGTGTAAAATTTGTATTCAGCTATATGCAGTTGTATTATGTAGAAACTAAATGTAAGGTGTCAATTACTAAAAGTATAAGCCTGTCATATAATAACAAACATGCCAACAAACAGTTACAGAAGTGATGGCAGCAGATCCCATTAGTGCTATCGTCAAGCTGCCCACTTTTACCCCAAGATGTGCATGCCCATCTGCACTGCACTGTTGTGCCCTGCCACTAATATCTTTGTTCATCCCTCATTTCCATTATATAAGTAATGGAACATATTATGTATGTCCAGTCCTCCTGGCTCATAATTTATGTGTTTTCAGAAAAAAAATACTAACTACTGTTAGATATTACTTCAATTAGATTTCATTGTTAATATATTTGATTAAATATAAAGTATGATAAATATTGATGATTTTTGGGCATTTAAAATAGTTAGTTGACACCTTACATGTTTTGTTACTTTTAGACCAGGACTACTGTTCACTATATTGTAACAGAGGTAAATAGTTCAATCCTATCTATGTCATAAAGGTTATTCAATGCGAGATCAAGCCACATGCTTGCAAGCTGACCTAACATGCTTTAGCAAGTGCATGTGCCAACACCAGCTTCAGTAAAAGAAGGCTGAAGGGTAGCTTTCTAACTCCTGTAAAAACATCGATTTGCATGCAGTAAAATGTGTTGGAGTCCATCCAAAATCAGTACAAAAGGCATTAAAATGTGTTCCTAAGAGAGGACTTGCATGTCTCCTTCATAGAAAGAACATTTGTGACCTTGTCCACAATGTACTTAATTTTGGAACTGCCCTAGGCCTAAGCCATGGCAGCACCACCAGTCGCCCCTCTCCGCTACATCATCCTCACTGCTGTGCGCTGGGATATGATGTCATTTCCCGGCACTCTGCTTTTTAAGGTTATGCCGTACTGGGCAGAAAGTCACTATGGAGCCTGTGCCGGTGGGGCGATCTCCCGTTTAACCAACCTATTAATGAAGCCTAATTGCCCAAGAAAGTTTTTGCCTCCCTGTAATTCGAAAGAGTGACTGCCCCCGTGGACCTGCCTAGTAAGCCTAGGCCAGAATGTGCCACTGGACCATCTACTGCAAACAAAACAAACTTCTACAGCCTCTGAATGAGAAACAAAAAACCATCACACACATTTTGTGATCACTGTGAAGTTTGTACCAGGGCACATAGGGCAGAGAGACACACTGCAATTTAATTAAACATTTTCCATTGGCAGTTAGTATAAGATACTAATAACAGGTATATATCGTCTTAAATTTGCTACAAATACATTTCTACTTAAGCAAATTGCTGATAAATAAATATGTGTTCTATATTGGAAGCTATACTGCTCATAAACTAATCTAGCCATTAATGTGTTAACAATTGAAGTGGTTCATCTTAACAAGGAAAATGACATATAGACACAGAGTGGCTTGTAGGTAATACCTTTTTATAGAGCAAAATGGAAAATAAATGTGAATTATTCTATCAGAAGAAGGGACCTCTGAGATTTGCAAGCTTATGTGACTATATTTTTTTTCTGTGTTGGCCCAGTAAAAGCTATCACCTGCCAACAAAAGACTTCATCTACAAGAAGAAAACTGTATAGGAGAGTGTGCACAAACTGGTTAGTCTCATTTTCATAAATTTTAATAATAATGTTTGGTTAAGACCATACAATATTGTCGGTAAGGAAGCAAGAGGTATCATACAAGTAAAAATCAAGGAACTTAAGCAATGCTGCTGCTGCTGCTGTTGAAGTACAAAACCTAACAGTTCCTGCAACATGGCATTTTATTAATATAATGTACCAGCATTGCCTGTGTATTGTCGTTCTCTTCGTTCCCTTGTAAATAAAATGTTATTGAAAAACATGGACATTGGTATTTAATTATTAATTTTGGTTAAAGGTTGTTACCGTGTATATTTTGTGTTTTAAAAAAAATTCATACCCTTTGCCTTCAGGTCAGGGTCTTGATGTAATATTCATTTCCTTAGGCATGTCATTGTTAGCCATGGTGTATCAACTAAAAACTTAATTTTGTAGGTTGGGCTAATACAACTATATTTATCAGGTAAACAAATACCCACACTCAGCAGTACAATGTGTGAAGAAGGAATGTGCAACCTGTAGAAAGGAAGATTAGTGTGCGCATAAGGTGTGTAAATAGGTGTGCCTATATGTTGTGCATGGCCGGACTGGGGATAAAATTGGCTCTAGCAATTTAAGGCCAGTGGCTGATAAATGATGTGCATGTGAGAGTCTGTTGGTTTCATGTAAAAGCATGCTATGGTCCTACATTCTCACAGCAAGTGGTCACATGTATCTAGCTGGTGGCCACACACTAAGAAACCACAGATGGTCGGTGTGGGCCTGAAGTTATACAGTACATACTGTATGTATGTGGTTTTAATTGGTGATGAGCACCCACATCTTGAGTGAATCTAGTAACACTATTGATAACCCCATATTTGAGATTTGAGGGTTTGAGATGTGTCATATTCTCAATCTTTTGCAGTCTTACTTATGCAGCTTATTACATTACTAACAAAGCTCATTTAAAAGGTAAATCTCAGTGATACTTTTTTTGTATCGTGAATCAAGAATGAAACTGGGGCAAATACATTTATAACTGTTTTTTATTTTGTTTTTGAAGTAGGAGGTATGTGCATACTACATTCACAATGATGGTTCTTCAGTGCCATCTAGTGGTCAATATAGGAAAATGAAACGTTTCACTGTAAGGCAGAGTCAGTATGTTTAATATAAGCAAAAAAGTGACACCACTATGTTGCACATGACAACAAATACACTTCAAACCTTTCACGACATGTGGATCTTATGGTATGCCTTCTATGAGAGAAACTATGATCTCATCCCAGCAGTTACTTTCTGGTATCCTACCATACTCCCAGTTATCCAACCATACTCCCATACATCCAGGCTACTCTGCCCCCCTGATATGCCTTATACTCCCCTATCTGCCACTCTGCTCCCCAGATATGCCTTATACCCCCTAAATGCCACTCTGCCTCCCTGATATGTCACTCTGCCCCCCTGATATGCCTTATACCCCCTATATGCCACTCTGCCTCCCTGATATCCCACTCTGCCCCTGATATGCCACTCTGCCCCCCTGATATGCCTTATACCCCCTATATGCCACTCTGCCTCCCTTATATGTCACTCTGCCCCCCTGACATGCCTTATACCCCCTATATGCCACTCTGCCTCCCTGATATCCTACTCTGCCCCCTGGTATGCCACTCTGCCCCCCTGATATGCCTTATACCCCCTATTTCCCACTCTGCCTCCCTGATATGCCTTATACCCCTATATGCCACCCTGCCCCCAGATTTGCCTTATACCCCTATATGCCATTCTGCCTCCCCGATATGCCAATCTGCCCTCCTGATATGCCTTATACCCCCTATATGCCACCCTGCCCAAGATATGCCTTATACCCCTATATGCCACTCTGCCTCCCTGATATGCCACTCTGCCTCCCTAATATGGCTTATACCCCCTATTTACCACTCTGCCCCCAGATATGACTTATATCCCTAGATGCCCCCCAACTTACCGATGCATTCCTAGACTTGTCCCCCATGCTCCAGGCTCCCTGGGACTTCCGCAGGGACAGCGGAGGTTGCCTGCACGCATATGTCCGCCGGCTGCCAAAGAGGAGGATCCAGGTCCCCTGCAGCGCTGCGGGTGATCTGGATCTTAGTCTTGTAGTCAGACCTCTATTTGAATTTTGACCCACTCTTCTTTATAACGTTGCTTCTGTTCATTGAGGTTTGGGGGCATTTGCAATTTCTCTGAACATTGCCCGGTTTGACCTTGGGGTGAATTTTAATTCCTATGGAGGCTGTAAGGGTGTACTTAGTTTTAAACATGGCTTCTACATTTTGGCTTTATATTTGTTGGATAAATCATGACACAGTGTCATATGTCATGATTGTTAATACGTCCTGATATGTAAAACCATAGAATTCAAAGAGGGTGTACTTTCTTTTTCACACGACTGTATGTTAGTGTGTGTATGTCTGGGTATGTTAGCATGTGTGTGTCTGGGTATGTTAGTCTGTTGTTTGTCTGGTTAGTTAGTGTATGTATATGTGTGTCTTGGTAAGTTAGTGTTTGTGTGTGCATCTGGGTATGTTAGCCTTTGTATGTGTGGGTTTAGGAATGCTAGTGTGTGTGGATCGGGGTATGTGTGTGTCAGTGAGTGTCTGGGTAAGTGTGTTTTTATGACTGGGTATGTTAATGTGTGTGTAGTGTGAGTGTCTGTGAGTATGTGCGTTAATGTAAGTGTCTAGTTAGTGAGTGTATGTGTACATGTGTGTTTAGTGTGTCTAGTCGCGTTAGTGTCGAGATCTTTATGTTAGTGTGAGTCTTTGTATGTTCGTGTTGAATGTCTGGTTAGAGTGAATGTCTGGGTTTGCAGGAGTTAGTTTGTGTGTAGGTGTTGAATGTCTATTTTGAATGCTAGTGTGAGCGTCTGGATGTGTGTGTAAGTGTGTAAGTATGTTAGTTTGTGTGTTTTGTTGAGTGTCTGGTTATATTAGTGTTATTGTCTGGTTGTGTGTATATGTGATAGTGTGTCTGGTTGCGATAGTGTGAATGTTTGGTTATGTTAGTGTTAATATCTGGTTGTGTGTGCCCTCAGAGCCAGCCAGGTGAGGCAACATGTGCATCCCTGTCGACCAGACTGTGCAGGTGTTGATTGGTCCGCAGGCCGCATACCACCTATGATATTTTGTTGAAATGTCAGAATGGGCACTGGTGGTACATAATGAGCTTTGTAATGTTGCTCACCTACTGGATCAGAATCCACATTGTCAACTTCACTGGAAAACATGGTTGTTTGTGACATGCAGGTGCTTTATATATAGGAAGGTTAGATGAAAGATTTGATTGCAATGTATAGGCAAACATACATATGCATTTTAGGTGCTCATACGCTCTACACACCTCATTGAATCGACAGGGCAGTGTTTACTAAAGTTTCAATGTAGCAGTTTGATCAATCTATAAGGTACAGTCAGACAGATGAATTGCTTATTGTGTTTTTTTTTTACAATTAAGGGTTTGTCAGGTCGTTAAACTGAGCCCCTTGTGTACTTATGTACATGCCTTTGCCTACAATTTATATAAGTTATAGGGCAATAAGTACAAGTAGCATATTGCTATTGCAAAACCATTGATTTTCATATCTGGTCATACTGCTCGATTGTCCTATTTGGGATCTCTTTGAAGCCTGTCAGTTCGATTAAAGCCCCATCAAACCATATATATTTGAAAACTATACACCTCGTGGTATTTCAAATGCAAACATTTTACCAGTGGCCTTTGTCAGTTTCCAGAAAAAAAAAATTGTATTTTTATTTCTATACACATTCTACTTTAGGTATGTATTTACAGCTTCTGGTATATGTCACAGCCAAAGAACACCCCAATATGTGTCCAGCAACATCTCCTAAATATAGTGATAATTCCCATGCATGGGTTTGCCACGTTTGTTGGGGGTAAAAGGCCACATTTGGAGTATGCGTAATTTAGTTTTTCAAATTGGAATTTTGACATGTGGTCATCCTGCCCCATGTGTTATTTCGGACATCTTTGAAGCCGGCCAATTCAATGTACCCCATCAAATGATTTATTTTTGAAAACTAGACAACCCAGGGTATTTCAAATGCTGGTATTTTAACTTCTTTCCATGCACAGCCCCTGCCACGTCTTTCTCCCAACTTGACTACATTCTTTTGTGAGAGGGGCAGCGATTCTGGTGCAGAAATATCGGATGTGACATCACATCAAGCGCTTCTAACACCGCCATCAAGGGTTTCTAATACAGCAATAGAGCTGACTGGAGGTAAATATATCCATGGAAATAAGCTGGGGGAGGGGAAGGGGCAAATGCACAGGAATGAATTCAGCAGAATCCCCACATGCCTTTGCAAAAGGGGCGACATTTTATAAGGTCACACATCTATCATATGCATTAAAGTACATTTAAAACAACAGAAAAAGTCAGCTGCATTCCTGGATGGGGTATCTAAAACTGTTGACCCTACAGGCCAAGTAAACCTGGATGTCCCCTACAGGTTACACTGTTTAATCCTTTAGGAATGGTAGAACCCCGGGTACACATCTATCATATGCATTAAAGTACATTTAAAACAACAGAAAAAGTCAGCTGCATTCCTGGATGGGGTATCTAAAACTGTTGACCCTACAGGCCAAGTAAACCTGGATGTCCCCTACAGGTTACACTGTTAAATCCTTTAGGAATGGTAGAACCCCGGGTAGTGACTGTCCCCCATACATATATTTAACAGGAAACCTCATATACCTTGCCCCAAATTTTTCTTTAATAAAACCATAAGTATGTAATGCAAAATCTTATTATTTTAAGTCATTTTACATCTTTTATTTTAGTTTTCTGTAGCTTTATCAGAATACTCACCTACCCATGATCCTCTGGCACGGTTTGGCGTCTTCCCTCAGTATCTGGAAACCTGTTTTAATTCAGAACACTGCAGCAATGATGTTGCATGCAAAATTCCCATTGCATAAATAAATGTGACTTCATTTCAATAATATCTGTCTTTACACATTCACGTTCAGAGGGTATGATTGTTATCTTTCAAAAACAAAATTATTAGAAATGAGACTTTGGGAAAACAGTGTCACTACAAGTGCCTTCATTTCGTCCTCACTTGAACTCAGGGCAGTATGGTGTTGCTTGTGGTGACATCCACTCTCCGAGCAGGCCCCACATGACAACTGGGCCCCTTATAACTGTAATAGATGCACCCACCTGATGACAGTCCTGTGTGAGAGAGTAAAAGTATTAATCATTATATAGTGTAATTAATGTGGGGATGGATTTGGTTGTAGTGGTTTTGGGGGGGGGCAGCATTTTATCCTTGGACATAGGCAGCACAAGGTTTATCTGCCAAGGCTCAATTTTTCACCCTCCCTCAGAGGACAAAAATCCCTCTCCCTACTGTTGTTTCCAATCCACAGTGTTTACCTCCACACAGTAGCACCCTCTCCCTCGCTGCTGCAGGCCTCTTCCAAGACTCTTTTTCATCTTCTCTAGTTAACTCTCTGGAGAACCCCGAAAGGCTAAAAAAAAGAAGAAACACAGCAGCAAAGGAATAATAAAAATTGTCTGCTTTTCAAAGGTGAAGTACGTGTAGAAGGTTGAACGGGTAAACATTTTCAAGAAAAGCCACCCCACCCACATACCCATGACAGAGCTGTGAGAGAGCCATGGTGTGGTAGCACAGGGGAAAGTAGAAGTCAAGAAGGTGGTCACTGACTACAACAAATACATCTACTCTAGTTCCTAACATTTATCACTGATCGCATACGTAATGCAGCAATGGAGATGTTCTTGATGCTGAAGGCACTGTCACCCAATTTTCAAGGAAAGATAGGACTCCAGGCATTAATGGTCTCCCAGTCAAGTTATATAAAACACTGTTGGATCTCATTGGCCTAGACCTGCATGAATGTTGGGGAGATATGATGGGGAATAAAAAAAGAGAACGATCCAAATTTTAATAGGGAAGTGTGAGGTAAGTATTTGGTGGAGTCCGGTACGCAAGCCAGGGTCAGGGTATCCAGAAAAAAAGCAGAGTCCGTTAAACAAGCCAGGGTTGTGGTATCAGAAAATAAGCAGAGTCCGTTAAACAAACCAGGGTCAGGGTATCCAGAAAATCATCAAAGTCCCTTTAAACAAGCAGGGTCATAACAAATTATAGCTCAGCAAAATCTGGAAACACTCAGAGAGAAAATATACCAAGTGCCCAGCAGCAGGAGCAGCTGGGTTTTGAATGTTCCCAGGCTGGTGACATCATCAGGAGCGCACGCGGCCTCCTCCTTCCTGAAGCAGAGAAAAAGGAGGCGGGGATCAGCGCGCCGGCTAGATGCGGCGTGGACGCGGCTGAGGATAGACCTGCGTCTGTGCCGGCTCTATGCGGCGTGGACACAGCAGAGGGCCGACCCGCGGGTATTCCGGTGAGTGGCTGTGGGTCGGTCGGCAGGGTTGCTGACAGGAAGAGATCTGACCTTAAAAATTGTCATCCGACCCCTCTCTTAAATGTGGACTGAGATCCCTGCCAACACACAGACAATCTAAACATTGTTCATATGGACTTGACCTCCAGTACACAAGGCCACAAAATCAAAGACCACCTGGGCGTTACGATGGACTCCACTTGCATTGCGTTGGGGAGGTGTTTTGTTCTTAAGTTAACCTTATGTGCATTGATCTTGGCAGCGCTGTGCTAGTATAAGGCTAACAACATTTTTGTTCTCTCTGGCTGCCCATCTCTTCTTTTAGTTTGTTCTATTGAGCTCTTTGTCCACTATATCAAATTGAATCCAGGGATTGGAGGCATCTGCATATCTGTGAGAGGAAATCAAAAGATGACTTGCTTGCTCTATATGAACAATATGACCAACTTCTACATAAATCCACAATCAATTACATCATTACAGCAATGTTTTCCTGTATGTGTACCAAATAGGTATTTTGGGGAAGTTGTTTCGTTTTGGCCAAATGTTGGTATTCACCTTTTGAAGTTTTCCCACTTTTGGCCTCCTATAAGCTATAATTCTGCCCCTTTTTACCTAAAATAACTTTGTCTCTCTCTCTCTCTCTTTGTTCTTGTGTAGCCTTTCTGTAACATCACAAGCTACCGTATGTGCTAGCCACTTTCCGAAACCAAGAACTGAAATTTCCCTGAAAATAATTTTCCTTGTGAATTGTTCTGTTTATCAAGAAAATGTATCATTTTACAATAAACTGAATAAATTAATTTCAGTAGAAAGTGGGTCAGATCTTTCCTATTCTGCACTAAAAACATAGCATAGATAGATAGCATGATGTGAATAGCTATATACTACCTATCTTCAATTCAAATTCTTCAACCAGGGAAATACTTCAAGTAGGGCCAGCCCAACATGGCCCTTAAAACTGTACCTGGTCTATGAAAATTAAAAAAAATATATCTACTGTATAAATAAATATATGTAAAGGCTCTTTTCAGCCTGTATTTGTGGGAAGGGTCTCAGAGAGTAATTTCCCCCCCACTCTTTCTGCTCCCCTCAGTCCCTAAAGTGTAAGAAATATACATCACCGTTATAAGTTTACATCTAGCTGTGAAATTTAAATTTATTAACAAGAGATCAATTAGCTCAAAGATGAAATACCACTTTAGTGGCTAAGGTAATGATTCAGTTATGGCATCACATTAAAGTGACGTATTTGCCAATGTCTATTAAATTCTGGAAACTTGAGATAAGTGGGTTATATATTTATATTGGCATATGGTAACCAAAATATTAAGTATTAGTTGATATATGGGATATTCATTCATAGGCTCATCAGCACAATGCAAGTGCACAAGAACAGTACATTCCGATGAACCCACCGTAAGTTGAATATAGTGAAAGTTGAATTAACATATCACTATATGTACTACATTATCCCTGGGCAATCAAGTAAATGTACTGAATGTGCATTGCTATCGCGCCAGTTGATCCATTGTAAAGTGACGAGCATCTGTGATTATATTTAACCCCTTAATGACAAAGCCCATACATGTACGGGCTCAAAATGCATTGTTTTCAATGGGTTTAGGGACCGCCCATTGTCCTTAAGGGGTTAATTTTTGTTGACTGTGTTGCAGTATATGAAATTATATTTCTGTATTCATAAACTATTATAAACGCTATAAAGTTAAATGAGTTTAATGAGAAGCATGTTCAGCTTCCTGCCCTAATGTCACAATAATATGGATATGTAAACTACATTTTGTAAATTCGTATGAGTAATATATATCATTTATCCTCTAAATGTCCCTCCACAAAGTCATAAATATGTCTCAAATACTCTGTCCCCCTTTCATGTCAATATCCATCTGCAGATGGGATCTCCAGAACTGTAGACAATACTCTAGGTGAGATCTGCAAAAAATGTGAAATATTGATTAGAAAAAACTATTTTTTTGCTTTGGATAAACCTGTGCTGTGTTTGCAATTGTTTGATATCCATGAAATGATTTCTGTGTATTTTTTTAAGAAAAGATCAAAAGGTTAAACAATAAAGACAAATTTTCACAACCTTCTTTGCTCATTTTTACCACAGTTGCCAATATTAGTGGAGAGCATATTATATACAATTCATAACAAAAATATGTAAAGAAGAGAACTGGTTTAACCCTTTGAGCATCATGTATAGCTTACCACTCTACATTTGTAAATGTAAAACATATGCTATGTTTCACAAAAGCTCAAGAATACCCGATATTCATTCTTCTATTACATGTTTTTTGTATATTTCTTACAAAAGTCTCTGGTAGTATCATCACCCTCAAGGATCAAATGTGACACTGTTGATTTATTAATCTTTCTTAAACCACAATAGATTAATAACGTTTTAACAGTGGTTGTGCTACAGTCGTTGGCCACTAGAGGGTAGCATACTCACAGAGATAAATTAAGAAACTAGTATTTTCTCATTACTTTTGGGATGTTATTCAGGGGATTTGTAGGTTTAATTTAAACCTAACATTGCTATGGTATATCTCAAAGTAGATATTAATTTAAAATGTGTTACTATGTCTTTTTGAAGCAAAGTGCTTCACTAAATATGTTTAGTTTATTCATATTAAGACCACTCTTTGGATTCAGCAGAATGTAATAGCAGAATATCGGTGTTTTATCCTATGCTCTTAAATGGAGCCAATTATAACAAATTAATTTTGCCATCAGTTAAAGGGACACACCAGCCATAAAACATTTATTTATAACACCTCAAAAACAGATTATCCCTGACACTCACTCATATACACACTTACACTCTGACACTCACTCATACACATATTTATGTACAGTAGTCTGGGGGTAGCAATGTGAGGTGGTAATTTAATCCATATTTCATGTGTACAAAGTTTTGTATACTAACAGGCCTATCAATCAGTGGCTCGCAAATGAGTAGCATATCTTTAGAAACAGCATATCCCACGATGCTCAGTCAACCTTAATATTTGCCCCTATATGAACCAACTCCACTCCACAACTTGAGAAGAGAAGCAAAAGATTGTGGGAGACCATGCTGTATTATGCAGCACACACTTCATATAGATGTTCCTTAGCGGAGGGGTCATGTGAGAGCGTTGGGTGACTTGTGTCCTGCACCTATGTGCGTCCGCACAATAGCTTGCAGTTCAGAGTCTGGAAAGTCTTTGAATGCACACAAGTGCATTTGGGTGTGTTTGGGTGTGTTTTGGGTATCGGTGTGTCAGAGCCTGTCCTGCTGTGTATGTGAGTGGGTGTCGGTGTGTGTTTGGTTGTCTGTGAGGCAGAGCCTGCCCTGGTGTGTGTTTAGGTGTCGGTGTGGCAGAGCCTGTCCTGGTGTGTGTGTTTGGGTGTAAGTGTCACAGTACCTGTCCTGGTGTGTGTGTGTGTTTGGATGTTGTTGTGGCAGAGTCTGTCCTGGCGTGTGTTTGGGTGTGGGTGTGGCAGAGCCTGTCCTGGTGTGTGTGTGTTTGGGTGTCGGTGTGGCAGAGCCTGTCCTGGTGTGTGTGTGTTTGGGTGTCTGTGTGGCAGAGCCTGTCCTGGTGTGTGTGTTTGGATGTCTGTGTGGCACAGCCTGTCCTAGTGTGTGAGTGTTTGGGTGTCGGTGTGGCAGAGCCTGTCCTGGTGTGTGTGATTGGGTGTTGGTGTGGAAGAGCCTGTCCTGGTGTGTGGGTGTCCGTGTGGCAGAGCCTGTCCTCGTGTCTGTGTGTTTGATTTTTTGTTTCCTGGCACTTTACTAACTGAAGGAATACATTTAACTATTTATTTTTTACTTATCCAGAGATAAAACGCCCTCCTGAATTTGTAGACAACTTCAGAGGACAAAACTTTCTAGGCCAGAAATCAGTGAGTGGAAAAGTAAAGGTATTGTGTTATTCACTCTATTTAAATCTGCACATCATATTTAAAATGATTAGTCACACTAAATTGTGGCTTCAGGCATCCTATGCATGATGACTTTTTTTAGTGTACTGATGTTCTCCTAATTTCTTTATGTAAGATTATATCCTATACTGCCTAGCACTGATGTAATCTTTCTCCTGTACACATGGATGCCGAGGAGTTAAGACTCTGTCTATTTTATTCATTTTCATAAAAAGGCCCAGCAAAATCCTCAGCGCCAGGTCCATGATGCTCTTAATCCAGCCCTGGTGACATTATAGGGAAGTGTCTGGCGAAACTCATGTATAGAACAATATTGAACATTTAACTTATTAGCAGACAGATAAGGTGTCACGGTCAGGACTACTTGCCAAGCCGTGACTGGGTGGAGAAACAGAGGCTCAGCACTCAAATGATAAGGTGAGTTTATTTCACGCAGGCAACGTTTCGCTTGAGAAAGACCTGTGTGTAGAAACGTTGCTTGCGTGAAATAAACTCACCTTATTATTTGAGTGCTGAGCCTCTGTTTCTTTATTTTGGATTTATTGAAGGACTTGGTGGTACCCTGGCTCGTGCACCATCTCACTCTGAGTGCTGTATTCCAACCTTTTTTTCTGTGACTGTGTGGAGGGCATGGGCATGAAGAGGTTAATAGCACCACACCTCTAGATTTACTAACTTCACCCCTTAACAAGACATAAGTTATACCAAATTAACCCCCAAATCCTGCCTGTATCCCCCCCAGGTAGTCTGCCACCACTCACGATTTTGATGCAGGATTCGTGAGATACCCGAATTAAAATATCTATCTCTATATATATATATATATATATCAACCCACCCTGCGCAAACAACATATATATATATATATATATATATAATCTAGAAATTAGATAATAACAATCTGAGGGTTTGTGGATATCAATACTAGATACAGATTTGGATTATGAATATTTTAATAATAAAAAGACAAATGCTACACAGCGCCACAAGACATAAAAAACAAAAACGAAACAAGCAAACAGTTCTTAAAAACAATGGGGCTTAAACACAGGACCCTCACTCACGCATTTCTTCAATAAGCAGGCCTGTGGAAACTCCTTAAATCCAGATGTTTTCTTATGATGATATTCCAATCAGAGTATATCGTGGAGTTCTCCTTTGAGGTCACTGCATTGCCCCTAAATCAGACTCTTTTGCAAGAAAACACCCCTCTGGCCACATGACCAATTATATGACACCTGTAAGGACTTACCTGCCTCTCCATACCCGCGCCGTGGCTGGTCCCGCGACGCTTCCTCCTCGGCCGGCTTCCCGGGCAGCGAGTACCACCGCTACCCGATTGGCATCTTCACCGCGTGGTCGACCACGAGCCAAACAGGTAGCACAACACGCCACCGTGTGGTCAAAACATAATATTACATGTTATAACCTCGGGTGACCTCCTTAAGGCAGGACACACCTCCACCTGTCCCTATTTAAACCTGGACTTCCTCTTCTGGGTCACCCTTGGTTGGTGTATTCTGTGGTTTTCCTGTGCCGCTTGCTGTGACTATTTGTTCGTTTGACCCGCCTTGCTGACTTTGCTCCTGTTTTCTGATTTGGCTCCTGTTCTCTGATTGTTGGTATTGACTCGGCTTGTTTGACTACTCTTCTGGATTTGATTTGGCTTCATGCTTTACCGGTTACCAGACCTGATTCCAGCTCTCCTGGCTACTTCTGGTTCCTGTTTGCCTGGCTCACTCCGCCATCCGGGGTCCTCCTCATCCAATCGTTTCAACACCTTTTCCAAGAATTGGTTCACATCTTTGATCTGCCAAGAAGTTATGGTAGGGTAAAGGTGATGGAAAACCCTCCACTTAAGCTAAGGATGGAATTCCTATAACTCAGGATCCTTATCAGTTGGGCCATGAATAACCACAGGGGTCCTCTGGGAAGACGACACTTCCAGCCAGGACAGATACAGAGGGAATGTACAAAGAAACTGAATTAAACCAACACCAGATTAACCCATTGAATGCTTACACAAAGAAACTAACCCCCTCTGCTGGGTTAGCCTTCCATGCATCCACTGCATCATATGTGTTAATCATGACATAGGGGCTGGCAGCTTCCAGCCTAGGGGACAAGTCCAGGCAAATGCACGCATAATAAAATTGCTCATAATACGTATGGCAGACAAAATGTCACATGCACAGCTCATCTTCTCTGAAACACCAAAATGAATTGAGTACTGGTATAAATGCTATTATTTGTTGTGTCCTCTAAATCTCTGAATCACAGGAGCTTAAGAGGAGATGTACCCCTGGTCCTCTTAATAGCTCTTTTGTAGATAACAAAGATAACCTATAGCAGACTTTCAAACTCAACTTTATATTTAACAGATATAAATAGCAGTAATGGTGTTAATAATAATGATAAAGATGCATAATGGTAATACAATATAGGTATAGGAAATTGAGTTTCTGGATTTAATTAGGCCAATGGATATAGCTGTGGCTACCTGATAGCTTTTAGTGGACCACAGTAGAAGAAGGTTTAAAAAAAAAAGCAGTCTTGCAAGTAATTGCAGATGAAGCACATGTACAACAGGCTCAAATGTTCTGTGAGTCTGGAGCACAAGTACAACTGGCTTGCATGTAATTTCTGTGCACATGTGCAGCTTGCTGGCATGCCCCTGCTGTAACTACACATGTAAAGTATGAAGTAAAAACACACACACTATTTCATACCATCTGGAATCCATTACAGCATATAGCGGGTGGCGTAGGAAGACTACAGAACTGTTAACAGGGCTTGACTAGGGATGAACTTTAAAGCCAGCAGTATGCTTTCGTAGCATGCAATCACACATTGCACACAGCAGCACCCTATCTACCACTGGAACAGCAGTATGGGTAAGTATGCCATCTTACTGGTGTGCCAGATGGCAAATCTGGGCCAGGCAGTAAAGGTGTCTTCAAAAACACAATACATAATAGGTAAAAATGGAAAGGTGGAAGAGAAAAAAATGTTCTTTTTAGGGGGTATTTTAGGTCAAGACCTATGTGGGTCAGCTCTATTTTTCTCTACTACTGACAAATGTTAACCTATGTATTCAATTTCTTTCACACTAGAGAGGCAGTACACCTCTGATAGAGAATTATGTATGGTTTTCATCCTTTAGTGCAAAGTTTGTACATGGGGCAGACAATATCCATTATATATTTGTCTGATACACATTCAAAAAAAGAATAGAGTGAAATGGTGTGAAATAGTTTAGTAATCTACATCTAATAGATGTAGTCGACAGGCAGGTCTGCAGGTAAATCTGAACTCCATCGTCCATGTTTCTCATCCACATGAAGGAACTAGTTTCCCAGTAGATGTAAAGATATCTATTTACAATTTCTGATTTAAGTATCCAGCGGTAGCCATGTAAACTGTTCTCTTTCTATTTTGCATATATTTAGATGTAATATTTGTGCAAAAGTGTAGTACAATTTTTGAGTAAAGATACCATAATAAAGAAATGTTAAAAGAAACTCTGGTAACGCTGAATAGTTTTTTGCTAATCTATGCAATCTAGACTAAAAAGGAATTATTACACAAATAAAATATTTCATTTAACCCCTTAAGGACAATAGGGGTTTTTACTCGTAGTATATTGTGGGACAATGGCTATTTTAACATTTTTCGGTGTTGCTGTTTAGCTGTGATTTTCTTCTTTCTCATTTCGTGCTCCCACACATATTATATATTGTTTTTTTCAGGATAAACAGGGCTTTCTTTAGATACCATTAATTTTATCATATCATCTAATTTACTATAAAAAAAATGATAAAATATGGGGATTTTTTGTTAAAAAATTACTTTTTCTCACTTTTTAAACAAAAAACTTTTACTCATCTGCAAAAACGAATGAAAAAACCTGCTAAATAGATTCTACTATTTGTCCTGAGTTTAGAAATACCCAATGTTTTTATGTTTTTTTGCTTTTTTCTGCACGTTATGGGGCAATAAGTACAGGTAGCGTTTTGCTATTTCAAAACCTTTTTTTCCAAATCTGGTAATTCTTCCCCCCATGTGCCATTTCGGGTATCTTTGAAGCCGGCCAATGCAATTTACCCCATCAAGTCATATATTTTTAAAAACTAGACACCCCAAGGTATTTCACATGCTGGTAATTTAACCCTTTCCATGCACTAATTTTACCACCAGCCTTTGTGAAACTTTATGGTAGTACATTTTTTTGTATTTTTTTCACACACGTTGTACTTCAGGTATAAATGTATCGCTCCTGGTATATGTCCCTGTCAAACAACACCCCAATATGTGTTCAGTAACATCTCCTGAGCGCAGTGATACCCCACATGCATGGGTTTGTTGGGTTATTTGGGAGGTAAAAGGCCGCCTTTGTGAGGTGTGTATTTTTTGGCCATTTAGACATCTGATCCTACTGCCCCCATGTCCCATATTTGGGACATCTTTGAACCCGGCCAATTCAATTTATCCCATCCACTCATGCATTTTTTAATACGAGACACCCTATGGGCATTTGTAATGCCAATATTTTAACTCTTTCCATGCTGGAATTTTTGTAAAGATAAAGAATTTTAGGACTTGCTTATTAATTTTTTTTTTTTTTTTTGGTGACAGTGGGGATTTTTATATGTTACCATATTATTTTTATTTTTTTTAAACATTTTTTTAATTTTTTTTTTAAATTTTTTTTAAATTTTTTTTTACTAATCACTCATTAGTGAGCTGGGCTCCATTGACCTTGCATGGTTGGATGCAGTACCTGCATTCAACCTGCAGGAGGAGCTCGAGAGTTCACAAGAGGGTCTGGATAGACCCTCTATAAACTCATATTTATTGTTAATGCCATCCTGTGAATGACGGCAACGTCATTTACAGGATGGCACTTGTGGTTGCTCCTCGGAGCAATCACAAGGTGATCGGGGTAGGGGGGTAGTGTTACTGACATGCCTCGATATCGAGGCATGTCAGTAACACCATTTATGCTTAGGAAGCGATTCAGATCGCTTCCTAAGCTGTTTTAGCCGGGCGCCGCCGCGATCTTTGATGATCGGTGCGGCGGCGGCCATTTTTCTTCCGGGGAGGGCTGCCCTCCCCGGATCCACGGTCAGCCTCACTTGTGAGGCTTCCGTGGATGCTGCAAAGCCGCCGATCGCGGCGAAAACGCCGCGATCGCGGCGATGCAGCTATTTAACGGCAGCCCGTACATGTACGGGCATTGTCGTTAACCCGTTGCACGGCAACCCCGTACATGTACGGGGATTGTCGTTAAGGGGTTAATTGGGATGTTTACATCTCCTGGTATGTAAACAACACCCCAATATGTGTTCCGCAACATCTCCTGAGTACAGTGCTACTACTCATGCATAGGTTTGTTGGGTTGTTTGTGGTTAAAAGGCCACATTTGTGACATACACATTTTAGTTTTTCAACTTAGAATATTGACATCTGGTCATTCTTCCTCCATCTTTGAAGTCGCCAGTTTAATCCATGAAACCATATATGTTTTTTAAAGCTAGACACCTCGAGGTATTTCAAATGTTGTTATTTTAACTCTCTCCATGCACTAATTCTACCACCAACCTTTGTTTATTTTTTGTGTATTTTTGTCCACACACATTGTACTTCGGGTATGAATTTACAGTTCCTGGTATGTGTTACTGACAAATACCCCAATATGTCTTCAGCAACATCTCCTGAGTACAGTAATACCACTCATACATATGCTCGTTCAGTTGTTTGGTGGCTAAAGGGCACAATTGGGAGGTGTGCATTTTTTGTAATTTTGACATCTGGTCACTCTGAACCCATGTCCTATTTCGCCAATTCAATTTACCCCATGAAACCAAACATTTATGATGACTAGATGCCCCATGGGTATTTCAGATGCTAATGTTTTAATTATTTCCATGATGGGATTTTTATGAAGGTACAGCAGTAATTTTAGGATTTGCTCATAGAAAGAAACTTTCCCTTTTTGATATTTTGGCCCTTTTTTTATTTCTTTTGTTGGAACTGGATAGTTCCCTTGGACAGACCCTCTTGGGAACTCGATCACCTCTTTTAAGCAGGTGGAATGCCGCCATATAGTATATGGAGCATGTTGTCATTCTAAGAAGCCATTAAACGTGGCCCCTGCAGCACATGTTTGGCTTTATTGAATGCCTCGATATTGAGGCATTACAGCAACACCATTTGGGAGAAGAAATAGATCTTTGATCACTTTCTAAACCAGTACAAAACCATGATGTGTCAGGCACGTCAATTGTTGTTGAGGGGATGCATTCCATGATGTGCCAGGCATGTCAATAGTCATCAAGGAGCTAATAACCAAAGTAGAATGTATCAGAAACCTAGGACCAGGTGCAAGAATAACTGCCCCCTAATTTCTTTCATTGTTAATTTGAATAGTCTGTGTGAGCAGCGAATTATTTTAAAAACACACAAATTGGCACAGACATAGATTGGACATAGAATATCCAAACTGGCACAGACAACAGTAGTTCTTCAGCTGTTGTGGAAGTATGATTTCCAAGAGTTTAGTCAGCATCTTTAGAGAAGAGAAGCATGCCTATGGTCATCTGTGCATCAGGAGACACTTTGCTCATGCATTTATTCCTTAAAAATGTTTAATTCATTTTTTCATCCATCTCCAGCTTCATTTGTTTACTATGAATGAAATCCCATTATGAACAAAGTCACCAGAATTTGACATATGTATTTTTGAGGAAAGGGTTTTTTACAGTAAGGACAATAAGGATGTGGAATTCTCTGCCTGCAGAGGTAGTTTTATCGTCTGTACAGACGTTTAAACAGCAACTGGATGGATACTTGGAAAAACATAATATTTGGGGATATAATCTTTAATTATGGGGAAACAGCTTATTGATCCAAGGAGAAATCTGACTGCCATTTTGGCGTCGGGAAGGAGTTTTTTCACTGGTTAGTGGAACATTGGAAAGAGCCAAACTGGGTTTTTTTTGCCTTCTTTTGGATCAACAGTAACAAATGGACTTGATGGACGCATTACTTTTTTCGGCCTATATAACTATGTTACTATCTCCTTTTTTTAATACAAATAAAATCAGGGAATGAGGGAAATAATACCAACATTAGATAATTTATATTTTGTATTTTTTTCATTTATTAGGACAATTACACAGAATTAGAATATTTTTGCAGTGCCTGGATAGGAAAATTAGAAAGTTAAGGGCTAAGCTGATGGGTTGGCATTCTTAAAGACTTGATCAGAAAGACTGGCAAAATCACGGACGGATCCAGAACCTGTTACACTAACACATGGACCCAAACACTCACACTTACACCCAGGCACACTCACGTCCACTCACACTTACACACCTAGACACATACACTGACATACTCAGATACTCATGCTAACACACAGATCCAGACACTTATGGTAGACATTCAAAACTAACGCATAGTAACACAAACACACTAAGACGCTCACACTGCCAGATATTCACATTAACTCAACCAAACATACACACTAACCACTCAACACTAACAAACATGTACACATACTCACATGCACCCAGACACACTCACTGACATTCTCTAAACACTCACACACACACACATCCAATCACTCCCTGGCGATCAGACATTCAACACTAACTCACACAAACATTCACTAATATGCCCAGATGCTAACACATCCAGATACTCACACTAACACAGCCACTCTGCCTAACACACATGGACACAGACAATCACACCAACACAACCAGACACTCACACTAATACACATGTACACAGGCATTCACACACAAACTAACATACCCACACACAAACTAACATACACAAAAGCTAACATACCTAAAAACATACACTAACATAACTAGACACACACACATAAGGGCTACCCCTGTACTCACAAAGAGTCATCATTCAGTACTCATAAGAGGAAAAACCCCAAACTGAAGGAAACCTCTGGGGAACCATGACTTGAAGGACTGCCCTTCCCTCTGAGCTTTACAAGGCCAATGTAAGAAAACATCTTTGATACTTGAATCATGAAAATGTTTAACAGAGTTGTTGTTGCAAATTTAAGCAGAATGGTTATTGTTTGCCAAGTTCTTGTTACCTTCCCATCCCATCTCCGGCCCCAGTCACAGCAGCAAAAAGGTAAGCAACAATGGAAAAGATCTTGATACCATTTAGGGAGGCAGCAGTCTCCAACTAATGATACACAAGCTGCTTCTCTAATCGACTAGACACTCATTAGCTAGCATCCATAATTTCAAGATCAGCAACAATAGAAAGGATCCTGATAAGCTTTGTGGGACCACCACTTGCCAACAAATGGTACTCAAGTTGCTGGTCTAATCAATTATAGCTTCCTTAGCTAGATCCCAAAATCTCAAAGTAAGCAACAACAAAAGTGATCTTCATGCCACATGTAGCGTCAACAACAAAGTGTCACGAACCAGGTCCATACAGATGACTGTATTGACCCAGAGCGCCCAAAGATTGTGTGCAGGAGTTATGGTGCAGTAGCGGAGTTGGACAGGGCCTGGTGCAGGGCGACTGCACTCACCCGGGTGTTGAGCACCTAGGGTTGTGCAGCCACATACCAGCGCCCTGACATAGCAGCGGATGTAGTCAAAAATGAAACAAAGTGATATCCTGCAGGCACCCTGGAGCAGGTATGAAACATATCACTAGAATCACGTGCAGGATGCTGCAGGCTAGGAGTATGGAAGCTAAGCAAAGGATATAGCAGAAACATAACAAGCAAGGGGAACAGAGCGAGCAAGAGACAGAGAGACCAAGCAAGAAACATAACAAGCAAGGGGGACAGAGCGAGCAACAGAGAGACCAAGCAAGAAACATAACCAGACAAGACATACATAATACAGGACACCCCTCTACCAGGGATACACGACAGGACACCATTCTACAGGGATTCAAGACAGGACACCCCTCTACCAGGGATACAAGACATCACAGACTGACACACATAAATACAGGAACTGGCCTAGGACTGTATGATAACTATTGGAGATTCTGTCACATCTTATGGCCATAGTATGCTTAGCCCACCACTACGCCAAAGTACTCCAATGACGGTGGGTCCTAACACTAAAGCCTGCTTACAGAGGTACGAAATAAACTGAACATTGAATTTATAAGCATATCAGAGAGACATACCTGTAGACTGCAGACTGAGACAAACAGAACACACGGGTGGGGCACACCTTATAAAGGAAACAGAGCTGAAGCAAAGAGCAAAACTGGAATCAAGGAATCAGAGGTTCAGGACAGAACATACATAAATCCAGAAATGGACCACAGCAAAACAGGGAAACAAAAGACATGCAGCTCTGTAGCCTGGGTAGAGCATGACACAAGGTCTCCAACAAACAATACAAGAGTTGCTTCTCTAATCAAATAGACCTTAACTAGCTTGCATAAAAAATAGGCCAGTAACACCGTATAGGATATTGGTACTCTTTGCAAAGGCATCAGTCTCCCAAAATGGTGCTCTAATTAATTTGAACCTCTTTCGAAACAACCACAAACTTCAAGGTCAGCAACAACAGAAAAAATCTTGATAATCTTCATGGAGGCAGAAAATAGGCTGCGGCGTGGCTGGTTTTCATGAGGTGAGAGGGGAAGGGAGGGGTAGTAGTGTATGCGAGTGTGTGTATACTATAGTGTCAGTGTGTACGTGTGTATATGTATAGTACTAGAGTCAGTATATGTATACTGTAGTGTCAGAGTCAGTGTGTTTTGTTTGTATACGTATAGTGCTAGAGTACTGTAGTGTCAGTGTGTGTGTATATGTATAGTATAGTCTGTGAGTGTGTGTCTATACTGTAGGATGTGTGTACATGTGTATATGTATAGCGCTAGAGTCAGTATGTTCCTTCTCTGTCAACTTCTCTGGCAAGACATCATTGCCCCTTCCACTTTCGGTTGGTGTCCCCCAAGGTTCAGTCCTTGGCCCTCTGCTGTTCTCTCTTTATACTTCATTTGGCCCCCAGTATCATCTATATGCAGATGATACCCAAATCTACATGTCCCGTATTACCAATTGCTTGTCTGCTATTTCTTCATGGATGTCACAACGCTACCTGAAACTTACTCTTTCTAAAACTGAACTCATTATCTTCCCTACCTCCATCTCCACTCCACTACCTGAATTCTCCAAATCTGAAATCACCATTAACAACACGATTTTCTCTCCTACTAACCAGGCCCGATGCCTTGGGGTCATCCTTGACTCTAACCTTTCCTTCATCCCTCACATTCAGTCCCTCGCCAGATCCTGCCGCTTGCACCTAAAAAACATCTCTCGTATCTGCCCATTCCTCACCCAAGAATCCACAAAAACTCTGGTTCATTCACTTATCATTTCCCGTCTTAACTACTGCAACACTCTTCTGGTTGGCATTCCACTGTCTCGACTCTCTCCTCCACAGTCTGTCCTAAATGCCGCTGCTAGGCTTATCTTCCTTGCACGTCGCTCCTCTTCTGCTTCCCCACTCTGTGAAACCCTCCACTGGCTCCCAATTATCCTTAGAATTCAATTTAAAATCCTGGTACTGACATATAAGGCCATCCATAATACTGTTCCTCCATACATTTCTGCCCTCATAAGCAAATACTCTCCTCACTTATCACCTCTTCCTTTTCCCGTCTACAAGATTTCACTCGAGCTGCCCCATATTTTTGGAATCTACTCCAAAGGAACCTTCAGCATTCACCCTCCCTCCCAACATTCAAGAAACATCTCAAAACCCACTTCTTCAGAGAAGCATACCATCTTAGCTGCTTGTCATTGATACAACCACCACACTACCTCTCACTCTTTCTCTGTGCCTTATGTTTGTCACCCCATTCCCTCAAGATTGTAAGCTTGTGAGCAGGGCTCTCTCCATCTGATGTATCGGTTTGTCTTAGTCTGTCAATTCTTGTCTTGTCATACCCCTTAAATTTATGTATTGTATTAAGCGCTGCGTAAACTGTTGTCGCTATATAAATAAAAGATAATAAAATAATAATATAAGATATAGTACCAGAGTCCGTATGTCTACTGTATTGTAGTGCCAGAGTTAGTGTGTATGTGTCCATAACATTAGAGTGTATAATTTTATATATGTATAGTGTAAGCCAGTGCGTGTGTGCATGTGTATAAGAATGTGGCGCTAGTGTGTATGGTGTTGTTTATGTTACAGTATGGCAATAGCATGAGTGTGTATATCAGCATATAGTGTGTGTGTTAATATATGGTGTTAGCATGTGTGTACATGAGCGTAAGATATTAGCATGTGTCTGTACTATTTCAGGAGGTACCATTTCTCCAACCACTGGTACACTAGTTGCGGCTCTAATCAAATAGGACATCCATAGCTAGACCCCCAAATGTCAAAGTCAGCAACAACAGAAGTGATCTTCATACAAGCTCCCGCTGTTTTGAATCCCGCTCCCGCAATGTCGGTGTTCCGCTCCCGCCCGCTCCCGCCCGCTCCCGCCACATTTGTGGCCAATCCCACCCGCTCCCGCCACATTTGTGGCCAATCACGCCCGCCTCCTTACCTGATTTCCCGCGCAGTCCCGCAAGGCTGTCCTCGAGATGTTCCCTCACAGCGTCTCTTCTCTTGCTCCGCCCAGGAACAAGGCGGAGTCACAGGAAGTGGTGTCACTGTAATGGAGCAGCGAGAAGGCATCCTTGCGGGACTGCACAGGATTACCGGGACCCGCAGGTACAGTGCCTGACCGCCCGCTCCCGCCCGCAGCTCCAGAAAGACCGCCCGCACCCGCAGGTTTTTTGGCAGGTATCCCGCGGCACCCGCCTCCCAACGCAGTCCTCTACTTCATACCACATGCAGAGGCATCAGTTTTTAAAAACGCAAGGTCAGAAGAAATAGAACTGATCTTCATGAAACATGCAGAAGCACAAGTCTCCAAGAAATGACACACATTTAGATACAACCCCCAAATCTTGGGGTCAGCCACAGCAGAAGTGATCTTCATGCCACAAATAGAGGCACCAGTCTCTAACAATGATACTTGAGTTGCTTATCTAATCAATCAGACGCTCTTTAGCTTGTATTCAATATCTCAAGGACAGTGACAATGGAAGAGAACTTGATACCCTTTGTTGAGGCACCAGTCTCCAACAATAGTACTACACACCTTGCTGCTCTAAATCAATTAGAAACTCTTTAGAAAGAACCTTCAAATCTCAAGGTCAGCAACAACAGAAAAGATCTTGATACCCCTTGTAGAGACTTCAACAGTCTCTAGCAAATGGTACATGAGTTGCTGCTCTAATCAATTAGACTCTCCTTAGCCAGCATACAAAATCTCAGTCAGCAACAACAGAAGTGTCTTCATACCACATGCATGATAACAATGATAACATTATGTAAATATATGCAGGGCCAATATAAAGAGCTCTTCAGTGACTTGTTCATTAACAGAAATGTACAAAGAACAAGAGGTCACCCTATGAGACTGGAAGAGCGCAGGTTTCATAGACGACAAAGGAAGAGATTCTTTACACGAAGGATAACAAAGGTATGGAATTCACTGCCAGGTATGGAATTCACTGCCAAGGGAGGTGGAGTTATCAAATACACTAGATGCCTTCAAAAGGGGTCTGGATATTTTTAGCAAGGCATGACATATGGGGCTATAAATAGGGGAAATCCGATTGCGTTTTGAAGTCAAGAAGGAATTTCTCCCCTGATTACAGAATATGAAGTATCCTTCTTTTGGATCAAGAGTAAGAAGGTTAGGTAGAAAGGCTGAACTTGATGGACTTAGGTCTTTTTTCAACGTTATTTACTAAAGAAAGAAGCATCAGTTTTTAAAAGTTGACACATGAGTTGCTTCTCAATTAGACTCTTATTAGCTATTATCCAAAATCTTGAGGATAGCAATAACAGAAAGCATCTTGATACCCTTTGTGTGGCACCAGTTGCCAACAAACTTTACTCTTGTTGTTTCTCTAATCAATTAGAACCTCTTTAACTAGCACCCTCTGCAGACACGCCATTCACTAACAAATGATACACAAGTTACTTTTCTAATCAATAGCTAGCATCCCACATCTCAAAGACAGCAAGAAGAAAAAGAAGTTTGATACCCTTTGCAGAGGCACCAGTCTGCAACAAATGTTACTCGAGTTGCTGCTCTAAACAATTAAAACCTCCTTAGCTAGCGCCACAAATCTCAAGATCTGCCACATGCAGAGGCTCTTCTCTCCAACAAATGATGAATGAGCTGCTTCTATAATCAATTAGACTTGCATTAGCTAGCATCCAAAATGTCTAGGACAGCAACAATGGAAAGGATCTTGATGGTGCTCTAATCAATTAGAACCTCCTTAGCTGGAACCCCGAGATCAGCAACAACAGAAGTGATCTTCATGCCACATGCAAGAGGCACCAGTCACCAATAAATGGTAATCTAGTTGTTTCTCCAAAGAATATCTTTAGTTAGCACCCTAAATCTAAAGGTCACCAAAAACATTTGGACATTGATACCATCTGTGGAGGCACCATTCTTTACCAACTTTTTTACTAGTACACATGTTGCAGCAAAAATGGAAAGGATCTTGATGGTGCTCTAATCAGTTAGAACCTCTTTAGCTAGACCTCCAAACCTCAAGATCAGGAACAACATAAGTGACACTAGTCTCCAACAAACGATACACAAGTTGCTTCTCTAATCAATGAGACCCTCATTAGCTAACATACAAAATCCCAAGGCCAACAACAACAGAGGGGATCTTGATACCCTTTGCGCAGGCACCAGTCTCCAACAAGTAGTACTCTAATTGTAGCTCTAATGGAATAGGGCCTCCTTAGCTAGCACAAACACAACAGAAAGAATGTTGAACAACAAAAACAGAAAGAGTATTGATACCCTTTGCAGAGGCACCAGCACCCCAAGTCTCTTGGTCATGAACAATGAAAAGCACTTTGATATCCTTTGCTGCACTAAGCACTAATAAGATTTTTGGCATGCAAAGCTCCAAGTCTTCTAGAAGACACTTCTGTATACCCAAGGACTCTTATTCCATAGAGATGAGTATCAGATCCCAGGGTATACGTGAAGCTCTGTCAGACACTCAGGTTGCAGAAGTTATCAGTCCTGCTGCAAAGAGGCAAAGGAAAACATTTTATAAAATAATGGGCAGCTCATCACTCTCATAATTGCAAATGCAGATAATTACATATAGTTACATATTGTTTTGTTATTAATCACATAATTTCCACCCTCTTTATTCTGTGTTTACCTGCCTCTTTTCCACCTCATATATTTTTATATCTACCCAACAAAATTGCCCTACACACAATGCCACTCCATAAAAATGTAAATCACAAATACTGTGCTTTCATGCAATGTGATTTTTTTTAAACACTCTTTCCTTTGGATTTAGAGGGAAATCAAATCAGGCCCACCATAACTTTACTAAAACAATTTACAATCGGACATGTAGAACTGGCTCATCTATAAAACTTGGAACCTGCTCTTGGTGCCAACCTGCCAAACACAAAGGCTTTTAAATCCATGCATACCATGGCAGTAGAAGACCTGAAATATCTTGCACCCCTGTTGTTTGTTTACAATGGAGCTGGAGGGCTGTTTGTGGTCAGTCTCTGATGGTCCAAGGCAATCAATGTCTTCACCCAGAGACAGTGGGAGCTCAGGGTTGATCATACTTGTTGATCATTATTGTATAAAGTATAACTAGTGACTGTTACGTTTTAGTCTCAAAGAGCCAGTTGGCACCTTCCATCTTCTTTTTATTAACAGCAAGTAAAGTAATAGTCAAAAAGTCCCACAAATCCCTATTTTTAGTCATAAAAGCCCTTCATGTTTATGGCATCTTCCCACCCATGATCCATCCCTCCTACCCCCTTCCTGGTTTTTAGGGCAGGTCTGAATCCTGGAAGATGATGAATGTTTTGTTTTTCTTTGCCTCTAACTTTGACAGCGTCTTTCGCCTTGTTTCTCTTTCTCACCACAGCTCTCCTCCTCCTCCTCCTCTACTCGTCACGAGGGGGAGGAGAGCTGCACTGCACAGATAGTCACCTCCAGGAGGGCACAGGACAGCGTGATACCAACCGCTCCCTCCCGGCGACTGCAAACAGGGTGCAGCCTTCATGATACCTCCGCACCTCTTGGAGTAAACCCAGAAGACGGCACAGGGGAGGAACAACGGAGTGTTAGCGAGGAGTCATAATGAGAACATAATAATAGTAACAGGAGTTCGTCTCTCCAGCTTCCGGGTGGCGTGTGATCCGCCTCTTGTCTCAGCCGATCACTGCGATCTCTTATCCCCCTCTCACCTGCACCTGGCCGTGCTAATACCCCTGCCCGTGCCCTGCTTACAGCCCTGCCATGGATGGGCTCAGGAGGAGAGGAGCCGAGGAACCTGAACAGGACTACAGTGACAAAGTAAGTGTCCCTCACCCCTGCCAGCCACGCACCCCCTTGCTTATTGATGAGTGTTAGTGCTGCTTGCGTGCTGTCCTTAAGTGTCCATGTTGCCACCAGCTGCCTTAATCCTTATCTCACCTGTTTACTTCTTAGTGGATGTGGCCGTGCACTATGACCTCCTTGGGATTCATGTTTTGTGCTCTCAGACATCTTGGTTATGAATTTTGACTGCAGTGGTCCCTTGATATGCCTGTTTGTGTGTTTATGTTTAAAAATGTGTGTACGTATGTTTATGTCTACACACACACATACACATACTTACACTGAGGTATGTGACAATTAGGGTTAGCTGTTTTCAGGTAGGTTGAACGAGCTGCAAAGTATTACCTCCACGGATATTTTTTTCCATTGCGGTGTCCAAATTTAACAGATCCCTTTATCATGACTTTATGTTGGTGAACCTGTTTTTGCGTTGAATATTACTTAGCAACAAGACTTGTGTATTTTTCTACTACAATATTTACAAGAACAGAGGTGGCAACATAAGGATAGAAAACAAATATTTACAAAATTTGGCAACTTCTTATATTATAAAGCTGCTTCTTCCCAAAGAATCAGTAGCAATCAGTAGCAATACTTTATGAAATAATATTAAAATCATGATTTAAACCTAAGAATGAAAGAGTGTATGAAAGCTGTGCCAGCAACGGATTATACAACAGGCCTTGCCTTCTACATTGTGTATGATCTCCGTGACAACTACAGGTTAATGAAAAAACTGGTTATGCAGGATAGGTTGCGCTCACCCTACAGATGTACATGTGATTGATCATCATACACATGCTCAAGTAGAAGCATCATATATTACCAGGCCAGTATTGGGAAATCCATTGGTTGTGGGCCAGTCAGATTGGGACCTGGGTTCAGGTGGGCCCATGAAGAAGAACCAGAAAGTGTGTGTCTGCTAAGGATAGAGTATGCCTAGTATTTGCCTAGGTGAAATGAATAGGTCATCGAGATGGATCCTTTGGTGCGATCCCATGTGTCTGTCCAAGTAGTCCTCCAATACATTTGCAAGGGGACACTATGGAAATTTAAAGGGACCTCTCAGTTTAGGTTCCTTGTGAGAATCCCAAGAAACCAGCAGCCATAGATCACACGTTTTTCGGATGCTGTTTTTGTGTGATTTACTTGCGCTTCCACGTGTGCAATTAAATCACACAAAAACAGCATCCAAAAAATGTGCTGGTTTCTTTGGACTGGTCCAGACCTACTTGTCAATTATAAGCATCCTTTTTCGGTGAGGAAACTTAAAGAATAAGCCAAGTGCTTTAGTATTAAATTATTTACACATAAAAAATTTTGTGAATTTTTTGAAACTGTGAAAATATACATTCAATTAATCTTATTATAATTTTAAAATAGGCTACTTTTTACTGCATTGCCCCAGCTGGCTGTGATTTGTCCTCAGCTGAAGGTCTCATTTGTATTATATCTGCCAACTTCGCTCCTCATTCCCCTAGAATAATGCCATAAAAATACCCTCCGATTATCATCAACTATTCTTTGGCAACTTCATCCCTAGGTTTAGGTCAATAGACTTTCCTAGATTCTACTACATACATTACATTTATTTATAAAGCACCGGCCGATTCCGCAGCGCTGTTACATTCATTAGAACAATTTATAAACACATACAATAACACATACAATAACAAACTGGTGCGAAGGAGAAGAGGGCCCTGCTCTTGCGAGTTTACAATCTAGTAATCTAGCTCTTGCGAGCTTACAATTCTATAAACATCATGGTTGAGTGCTTGTTTGCTCTTCTTGAAATGTTGCATTCCTTTGTCTCTGGACCAACAGTAGGAAGGCTGTGCCACGGTTAAGGAAATATTCATGTTGCTGCAGTTTGCATGCTCCCCAACTGTCCTGCTTTGTGGGGGACAGTCCCGATTCTGCCACTCTATCCCACAGAGCTCTACCTTTGTCCCAATTTTTGGAACAGCGTTATCTGGTACCGCAATCCCACGGTCCCTGCGTACGCGGTACTGTGCATAAAGTAGGGCAGTCCTTTCTGTCTCCATGACCCACACAGAGTGTTTTCTTGTAGAAACACTATACAGATCTGTTAAGAACACCACTCTTAATGCACTTGCAGATTGGCCTAATCAACAGGGGCATTTGAGTTTATCCCTAAATATAAGCACTAAGGGAGAATGCTAATCACATGGGTGCAGGCAGCCGGAAATGTGTTCAGCTGAACGCACATCCGGCAAGCCACATACCTGGGGGAATTATTCTGCATTATCCCATCATGCATTTACCGGTGGGATCAAATGAACATTTCAAAGGATCAATTATCTATCATATGCATTAAATTGCATGCAAGGGCTGGAATTTCCCTTTTAGATGATCACAGGTAATCGATATGCTAGTTTTGCCACTCATTGCTGTAGAGCATAATTTCCATGAAGTCAAAAGGCTTAGAAACTGCATATAATTTTAATAACAATTTCTAAATTGATCAAAATGTGCTTCCTAATTTCACTTAGAAGCACAATTATGCCAGAAGCAAAGAATAAGCGTTAATTAATTTTCAAACAATAATAGTCTGTTTTTCTGGCTTAACATTGTTGCTTCATTCTTGTCTATATGGCTGTAGGCGTTCCAAAAAAGGTGTTATTGCCTTAGATAATATATCCCTTTCCAAAATAATGCATTGCCAAGTAATGTAAATAGTTTAGGAACACATTTTTTAATAACATGGACATCTATTTTAGATACTAATCACTGAATTTTTCTTAATTCCTCTAGCCCAAGGGTCTCCAAACTTTTCAGTATGAGGGCCAGCTCTTATATCTTACACGTTTTTCACGGACCAGAGGAAAAAAAGTTTTATGAATGAATACATTTTATTTGGGTAATCGGCATGATATTTTTCAGAACAAAAGAGAAATGTAACAATTACAAATAAAGGATGCAGTGCTTACGCACGCATTGCCGGTATAGAACTACATGGAAACAGAGATCAACTGAACATAACGCCAAACGTTTCTCAGTTGATCTAAACCTGTAATGCAATATTTGTCATATCCAGCGCGACGCTGACTGGCAGACACGCAGTGGACGGGAGATATGTTCCTCGATTGGCACAGATCACTTTTATAGGTACGACCGCCATCACACATATTCGGGTGGAGGGACTTAAGATCAGTCCCAAGTGACATGGTCTCCCGGGAATTTGCCGGTATGTCTGTAGGCCAGTCCGTCCCTGCCGCCTGGGCAACTTCTCAAGTTGCTGCTGACCATATAAACACTTGTGGTGGGCCCTTATTTCACTAATTAGTTGACAGCCCTTTCAGGCATAGCTGGAATGAGGATGCCGGGCAGTGCTTACAAGCACTTCTTTATCATTTACCTGTATCCATGGTGTAGCATCTATCACATTACATGGGATCTGCTTTAGACTTTGGTCATGGAGTGCTCAGCTGCTGTGATGACTCTACCAAGTGGGACCGTTTGTTACAGATAAAGTACCAGGTACATTATTGGGGACAAAGCAATTAAACCACATGTCTCCCAACCTATTCAAAACAAAACGTTAATTTTTAATAATTAATTGTAGTGTATTTTTATTACTACTTTATAAAGACAATGTAATTCCATAAACATGATCTTCAAAATGTATCTGGATTACAAGTGTTTACAGGAAGAATAGCTATAACAGTAGGCAAGGTGGAAATAATCCCTTAGTTTCGTGGGTTTGCAGGTGCTAAGGTCTAATAAGAATCGGGCACAGAAAAGTACAGTGAAACTAATCTAGCAACATCTAATATAATACTGCTATGCTATTTCTTGCATGTAACACGTTTATTGTAACGTGCAGATAAGGAATATAACTTGCATACTTAACTCCCATATCAATGACCTGTCTGAATCACTCCATGCTGCTAGTATTAAGGAAGTTGATGGCAGTCCTAAAAGTAAAATAGTTGAATACCACCACGGTTATGCGTCCTTAGGACTGTAAGCATCATAATTGGTTAAATATTAAAGTTGTTTTATAATTGTTCCCGAACCCTACATTTTGAAATTCTATGCATTAAATAAACCTATGCTAAATAAGTGTCTATAGATTAAAATAACGAATCTATATTATATATTTAGAAAAAGTAAATGAACCCTTTGGAATGACTTAAACTGTGATCTGATCTACATCTAAGTCACGAGTATAGACCAACATAATATGCTTAAGCTAATAACACACAAACAATGATAATCTTTCATTTCTTTATTGAACACGCCCAATAAGCACTCACAGTGCTGGTGGAAAAAGTAAGTGAATCTTTTTGGATTTAATAACTGGTTGAGCCTCCTTTCATAGCCATAACCATTTTTTATTCTTACAGAGCTGCTTAAGCTCAGACTTTGGCATCCGCTGAGGCCATTTTCTTTTTTCAAGTACTTTTCTTGTTTTAGGCAAGTGTTATTTTTAAATGTTTTTATTCAGATATGTTTTTAATTGCTAGAAAGGCTGCGGTGGAGCTGGGTTCAGTTTATGGTGAGGAAGATTCAGTTTATGGTGGGGGAAGTGGATCTGCCTTTTTGGCCCCTCTGTGGGAGTGGGTGTAGGAATAGACTACATATGTAATGGGGATGGTGTGGTTCCTGAAGAGGAAGGACCTTGTTTCCACTATGGCCTTCCTTTTTGGCACTTGGGAGCATGGATGCCTATACTTCACATGACAGGAGGAAACAGAACACCTTAGGCTTTCTGGAAATGACTTATGATGCTTGGTTAAAGTTGACTTTAAATCCATAGGACCTGTGGCATTAATCTTAATTGGCAGGAATGTATCTTCTAATGAAAGAAGGGATAAAATGACAAATAGAACTTGTTCATTTTAAAGAATGTTCAGGGATTTAAAAATGGTATTTGCAGCTTTATAAACCATATGCTGCAGTAAAGTAGTCAGTATAACTGTAACATTTCATGTTAGGGACCGGCATACAGTAGGTGACTCTTACCAAGAAAAGACCATCTACACCATTTCATTCTACCCAGTTGAACAAAGAGACCTATAGAAAACTCTGATAACTATGGTAAACCTGGAGTGTACTTTTTTTTTTTTCTTTCTTTGTGTCATCCACAGATTGGGTTAATTAGTGGGTTTATTCACTTATTAAGTTAGCTTACTTAGCCACTAGAACCTTTTGACAAATCGTCCATTTACTGTTCGCCAAGTTATGTAATAGCCCTGCCAAAATCTACAGAAATAAGTATTGTAGGGAGTTGACTTGGTGAGCACCAGGTTCCTACCAACATAATCTAAGATCAGCATCACTCCGCTATCCAAGTTCAGAATAAAGTTGACACAACAGTAGAAAAGTGAAGATGTGCTAATAGCAGCTTTAAGTGAGTTTCACTTTGGTCTGTGGTATGTGCTATAATCCGTATGGTTATGTTCAAAACAGTTCAGTCTTTTAGGGGCTAGCAGTACGTAGTCATGGCATCCATGTTTACTATGTCTGCATATAAATACAGGCACTACAATACATAACTGTGGTGCATTCCAGCCATGCCAACCAATGACTGACCCCCTCTGCGATACATTTATCAAGAGACATCTGAGACAGAGCCAGGCATTCATAAACACTGCAGTGTTATTTATAGGACATTAGTAAACCTTATTTTCATCTAGTCGTGCATGGAGAATCCCTTTTGGTTTAGCTGTTCTTGCTAAATTTAGCAATCCTGGATTAGTTTAGGGTTGTATATGTTGGGAAGTCCATCAATCTTTTCCAGATCTCCAGGGACTTCTCTATTAAAATAACCAAAATAGTGTTTTCGATTTATTATACTTTTCTGGTGTTTTTTTTTTTTCTTTGCACCAAACAGCCATCCATATTCATATTTTGAATAATCAAAGGAATGTTCTTTTGTGTTCAGGAATATTGAAAACCTGCAACCTTTAACATGATCTCCAATAGCTGAAATACCACATGTTCAGAATAGGAAAAAACCTTGATTCTAAGTTAGAGGTGCACAGCTCTGGTACTTGAGCCGCAATTGTTTAAGCACGAGGATCTCAATGAAAAAATTATTAAACTAATTGTACACAGATAAACGTACGCAAAATTCCAGGCATGGTTGTAGTCCTCAAGGACTGAAGTTGTGTTGCCCTGATTTTGGGTAAACCAATACAGACATCTTACTCAAATAATCATTCAGTTGATCATTCCAGTAACCATGAAATGGAATGATTTTATTTTTTCAACTTTTTGGATTTATGAATTTGTTTTTTATATTTTTACATTTTTGTTTCTTGTGATATTTATTTAGATTTTTCCCTTTTCCATTTGTTTTGTTTTTTCAAAGATTTCTGTTAAAATATATGACAAGTGGATATTGTGTTTGCTTGGAGCCATTATTTTAAGCTGTTTTTTTTAAATATAAACAAGTAACACATATATTGTATGTCTGAATTAATAGAAAATTAGAACCAGAAAGTGTTGAAAAGTCAAGACAAACCATGCACTTTGCCACGTTTATTTATATTTTAATCTAACTTTTACTGTTTTTTTAACTTTGACAGCAAACATTTAACCACTATATCCTGATCAGTAAAGTTACTAGTGAAATCAATGAGAGAACATTCTGCACAGAGGGTTTCCTTACACCCCCTGGAAGTGTATTTATACTGTATACTGCTTTTCCTGGTACGTTTTTTTTTCCATTGTTTTGGTTTGCACCAGAATCACTTTATATACATAACCTCCAATTTCAGAATTTTATCATCTGTAATTGTATCACTGAGTAAGGGTTGTTACTTCACGAATACTGTGTAACCTGTTTGCTTCCCTTAGAGCAAGCCAAAAAAGTTAGGAGCCACCTTTTTTACTTCTTCCCCAATCATGTTTTTCTTTTCCTGGCACCGGGGTTTGTCAAGACTTGGCATACAGTAACATACGTTTACAAACGCTAGGACCATACAGTAACAGACACACACTAACACCTTACAGTAACACACACTAACATTCTACGCTCACGTACACACTTGCTAACACCATACACTAATACACACACTCGTAACACTGTTTGCTGCCATACAAACTCATGCTAATGTCATACTAACATAAACAACACCATACACGCTAGCAGTACACTCTTATACACATGCATACAAACACACTGGCTAACACTATACATATATAAAATTATACACTCTAACACTATGGGCACATACACACTGACTCCAGCACTATACATATACACACTTACTCTGATACTGCAGTATACACCTACACACACTGACTATAGCACTATACGTTTACACACATGCGCACTGACACTGCAGTATACACAGACACACAGACTGAATCCAGCACTATACATATACACACCGACTCTGACACTGTAGAATACACATACTGATTATAGCACTACACCATATAGACACACACACTGAGCAACACTATAGTATATATACACTCACATACACTATTGCCCTTCTCCTCTCACTTCATGGAGACCTGCCACGCCACTACCGATCTTCTGCCATCCTGAATCCGTCACCCTATGCCAAGGGTGTCCAGGTTTTTCCTGCAGCGGGCCACTTCATCAGAAATGTATATGTTCGGGGGCCGCACTCATTTTTCACTGAGAGAAAAAACAGCCTTTAATAGGACATGCAGATCGAAATAAAGTAAATTACACAAACTCCTTTACAATGCCTCTCACTGATTTCTGGGCCTAGAAGGTTTTGTCCTCTGACGTGACTACAAATTCAGGAGGGCGTTTTATCTCTGGATACGTAAAAATTAAATAGTTCTATTTATTCTAGGGATGCACCAAAATGAAAATTCTGGATCGAAACCGAAACAGAAAATGACCCCCCATCTTTAAAAATTAAAAAAAACACACTTTTAATAAAAGTAACACACCAAAATTGTAAAAACAAATTAAATAATAATATTTTATATATATATATATATAACAGCACACACAAATGCTAGCATGTACTGGTTGCCTTGGCCTGATAGGAGTGTGATTACTGTTAACAATCATATATATATATATTGATATTTTTTGTACAATTTTGGTGTTACTTACTTTTAATAAAAGTATGGTGTTATCACCAAAATTGGACAATAAAATACAATAACAATATTAATACAACTATAATTGCTAACAGCAATCACACTCCTATCACGCCAAGGCAACCAGTAAATGCTGGAACCTGGGCATGATAGGAGTGTGATTGCTGTTAGCAATCACACTCCTATCATTCCAAGTCAGCCAATACATGCTGAAACCTGGGTAGCTGCCCCTTTTGTGTATGGGGTCACTTACAGACTAACTGTGCCATGCCCCCCACTTACACATCCATGCCATCACACATACACTCATTCATATACTCATTCATTCACAGATTTATTCCCTCAATCACGCATACAACCCCACCCCCACCCTCTTACCTGCACTGCAGATCTCTAACTCGCAGACTTACGCAGGGGCTGCTGTTTCTCCCTGTGTAGCTCGCGAGCAACTTCTCTTGTGTCGAACAGCAGAAGCAGGAAGGGAGCGGAGTCATGTGATATGACAAATTCACGTGACTCCGCTGGGTTCTGCTTCCTCTGTGCGGTACAAAAGAGACTCGCAGGAAAGCAACAGGGACCTTGCGATTCTGCAATCCCAGTTGCCCTGCCTGTGGATCTCATGCGGGCCGCACCTCAAGGTCCGGCAGGCTGCATTTGGCCCGCGGGCCACATGTTGGACGCCCCTGCCCTATGCTTTCCTGTGGGGACATGGTGTAGTGTTCCGTAGATTACGTGGCCCCGCTGGGAGCCTCAGGCCACCCGCTACACCACGCTCATGCAGGAAAGCATGGGGTGCCATTGGATCATTGTTCATCATTTGCACCTACTGTGTAGAAGAAAATTCTAAGCATGATTTCCCCCTTATTTTAGTATAGTTTTTTTTAAAATAACAAAACGATATATAATTTCGGTGGGTACATCAAATATGGAAAAGAAGGATGGTTCAACTTAACTCCTAATTATGACAATTGGCCAAGCAGAAGATCCTTAAAAGTCATTACATCAATTTCTAAAATCTTCCAGGCTGTGTAAAGGCACAGTTAGCTTGGTGTAAACTTTTGACCCACTGGAATTCTAATATAGTGAATTAGATTACTTTTGACGTGAAAAGAGTAGATGCCTTAATTGACCTGCCTAAAGAAATTAATGGTTACATGAAATGTGTGGAGTTTTGAAAACTTAAATTTGAATATCTTTAGCCTAGGTTTATGTAAACTTTCGGCCTCAACTATACACACTATATTAAATCTTTCAATCGCAATACTAGTTTCTTGTTGTTTTATTTTTATACCTATAAAGTAAAAGGTCCCATTTTTGGTGAGGAGTTCGGTAAGAATTAAAACCTATTTCCCTTGCACAATATTTATCTACATCTTTGTGAGCATTTCTGGTTAATTACGGTTTTATTTTTTTTTGCTTTACCAAGATCCTAACTATATGTAGTAAGTTGGAGAAGTATCATGTTTTAATATGCAAGATATATTTTAAATGCAGTAGCTGTTAAGTGGATTAGGAAGGGATTCTGTTAAAGGTAATTATGCAGAAGGAATGTTTGCACACATGGCTTTGTGCCCTAGGTAAACGAAGGAGTGGAAGTGTGGACTGAGCAGCGTGCGAATCATCAATAATGAAAGCAATGAAAAGATTTTTCAAAGTAAACTTTAGCTGTGTAGCAGCTGTAATTGGATGGTAAACGGGCAAATGAAAAGTTCTTAAGACCAATAGTGCTTTCTATTTCTTCTGTTAAAAGTAGGACTATTAAAGTAGGACTTACCAGTTTAAGTTTGAAATTATATAATGCATAATTATTATTATTATCTTTTATTTATGTAGCGCCAACAGTTTACACAGCGCTTAATACAATACATAAATTCAAGGGGTATGACAAGACAAGAATTGACAGACCGGTACATTCGGTGGAGAGAGCCCTCCTCGCAAGCTTACCATCTAGAGACATACATATATAGACGTGTGTGTTCTTGCAGTCTTCATATCGTGTTAGAATGAATACAATCAGAATATGGTTGTTTTCTGCTATACCACAGGCAGATGTGTTCACGAAAGTGCTTAAGAGTTGCAAAAACATTGGCATGCAGGAGATACGGGTGCTTGTGAGCTGAAGAAAGAAGGCAACTCCCAAATTCACTAATCGATGCTTGTGAGCCTCAAAAGGCTACAAAAAAATTGTAAGGTGACTTGCGAGCCCCCTCACATTAAAATAGGGGGTCTGACAAATGTCAGGATTAAATAATCCTGGGGGTTATATGCCTCTTTATACCCCCTTCTAATGGTGATGAGGAGTTAAAAAGTCCTATGGGGGAGCCTACCCCCAACCATCCCTCCCCCTGAATCCCCATTCTATTCCTATCTGTTACGCTAGTGTAGAGACAAATCGGCAATGAGTTGTAGTGCCAGCATGGCAGAGTAGTACGTAAACCTACAGCATTAATAATTGTAATGAAACCTTCAAAAATTGCTAAAAAGTATGTATCGTGCTGTTTTAAATGAATTTAAAAAAAAAAAAAAAAAAAAAAAAGCCAAAGCCTTTATATAGTTGATTTTTCTGTATTTTGGGTAAAATTTGCCTTTAAGCCTCACTAACCTTTACAAGGAAACTACTGACTAAGGTAACATTTACTCTTGATCTGTGCCATCAGTATCAGGTTTGATATTTGCACATGATCCAACAGGAAATTCAATAAGACTGTGTAATGCCCGACGACCTGGAGCTCCCAGCATGTAAAAGAGTACTTGCTATGATGAAACGTGTATTGATTTCGTAAGCCTGTTTATACTTTATTTCCCAGCCAGTAATCAAAATGTGGAACATGTTAACACCTGCCCACAATAGCAAACACTATTATTTTTACTTACTGAGTCAGCCAAATTCTAGTTTTTAGCTGCAAGTGCTTAGAGTCATAGTGTAACTTCCCTGTGTAATACGTTGGCAAGTGTACAAGGATGTGGTCCTCAGGGCTATTTGTTCATATAATTAATATTACATTTTTTAACGTTTAAGGGAAAAATCAAGCCATGTATTTCCTTTCTCCACAGGTTAATATACCCCCTAATTTTCACCTTCCCCCTAACATTTTCAGTTTGGCAGCATGTTCATTACCTTCCTACCTCATTAGCACTTCCTTCTGTTTCCCCCCTATTTGTTTAGTCCACTTATATTTAATTTACCAAATCATGTGATTACTACAGCCTCATCAACACTTTTTATGGGTCTAAGCAACGTTGTGTCATTGGGCAAAGTTTTCCAGTGGGAGGCTTTCTTGTCCACTTCCACATTTTTATCTTCTAAACACTAATGATCTTCAAGTATTTAATCTCATGTATATTTTCAGGATTTGTGTAAAGTGATTCCTTTTTACCTTTAGAATCTTAATTATTTGATACGCTTATTTAATAATACTGAGATGCTGTAAAAATTACCTATAATAAATATTGAATATGTTCTGTTGCTTCATGTTGGGTATGGAGTCACATCCCACCACCTAGTTGATCTTATTGATATCATCTTGTTCTTCATTTTTCCCAACAGGAACCAGTCGTAGATGACAAGTTTGTGGAAGGAGAGGCCAACACTCCATCTGAGGCCCCAGATGTCCCTCCCTCATCTGACAGCACTCCAAAGGTCCTCAAAGGGGTTCTGTCTGGTCTGTCTTCAAGGTAATTTGGTAGCAATATCTTCACAAGAATGTTTTCTCGTTCTGTATCATAAAGTAGTAAACTTGAAATCTGGAGTTCTTATGTTATCATATTTGATCATATTTCTTTATACATATATATGTATGTGGACTTTTGTATTTTGCAGGTGGAAAAACTGGTGGATCCGTGGGATCTTTAGTTTATCGATGATATCATTGTTTTTTTTGCTCATTTACATGGGGCCAATCATGCTGATACTTTTGGTAAGTTTGCAAACGTAATCTTAAGTATTTATCTTCTTTGGCACTGATTTCTGTTATCCCCTATTTTAACGCATCCCTAAGAGATGTGACTCCAGGGGTAAAAGTTTTTAGGTAGCTGAAACACAGCAAACAAAGACTGTCCCTAAATTGAAAAGGCAATCACGTCGAGGATTTCATAAAAGCTTAATCTTGTGTAATATATAAAAAAAAAGTCACATAAAATCACAGAAATTCTCTGCGTTGAGAATCAGGAAAAAATAATATATAGGTGATTTAAAAAGATGGAGACCATACGTTAATTATGGTAGCTGGTGTTACAAACATTTATTAACCTGAGAACTCCATTATCAAAGGTTGTCTAAGGCAACACAGATAAGTTTCATCAGAAGTGCATGCTTTGCAAGAAGCAGTAGAAGATAATAAAGGGGAACTTCCTCCCTTTTTTTCTGTGGATATCTGAAGGTAACCTTGTAATGCATGCTAAGTAGGTTTTTGTTACGTGAAGCAGGAACATTTTCATTGGTATACCTTAGTTGGTTTTCCGGTGTGAATTACAAGCCGTAAACGCAGTGTTCGCCACAGTTGTGTAATGCTTTTCCTAGCAGGCCTTCGGACACTTAGGGGAGATACCATCCTAAGCCGGCATGAGAAATGCAGTAGATGATGGCATAATATTGTCACAAATGCAGATATGTTTTGCTGTTCTGACAACAATACGAGGCTTGCGTAGAAGGTTTGGTACCATACTTACCCGAGTACGGTATGTTGCAATCTCTGAGAGGCTTCCAGCCCTTAAGAACTAGCTTTACAAATAACTTGAGAACTTGAGTACTTGTGTGAAACGGAAAAAAATTATAAAGCTACAATTTAAACTTTTTGTGACGAGTATTACATACATATTTTTTACTACCACAGGAAAATACAATTTTCCCTTTTTTTAAAGGCACATACCATATATCTTTACAAAAAAAGCACTCACACGTGCGTGTGTGTGTGTGCGCGTATATATATATATATATATATATATATATATATATATATATATATATATATATATATATATAATTATATATTTCCAATAGTACATTTCATTAGTGCCACATAAATGAATCTGCAATGTAGGGAAACACAGCTCATGGATGATGATGTTTTTCTCATTTAGTTCAAAGTATAGTACAGGGCCTCGATTCTTTGCTTAAAACACACCCAACAGTGCAGGATTTCTAATTTGCTTCATGTGCGCACAAATGGCATGTGTTTCCACAGTATGTGCTTTGTTCGTGTAGTTTGTCCTGAAGACAGTGTTGACAAGTAGAGCTGTGCAGTTTTTCATAGCCTATTCCCATGGCTGTGTTCACCTATAGCGGACACATGGGACTATATTTGTAAATAGTAGTAGTAGTAGTGATAGTAGTGGTGGTGGTGGTGGTATTAGGGGTGAAACCTGGAACAGTCCTACTGACTGCCCTGCGTAAGCATTTTGCTAATAAACAGTAACCCCTTTGTACATGAAACATGCACATTATGATCCTATAAAATACGCTATGATTGTCATTATAGCGGGGTGTCAGAGTGCCCTAGAAGGTCAGTGTTAATATGACATGAACCACAGGCTGTCGGTTGGTCATTTAGCATTAACCTTCTCCAAGTTGGCTTTTTTTAAGAGCAGCTACCATTATCAGATATTGTAAACCCTAAATTCGACATCATGATTGCTTTTAATCCTGCTGTTAGCAGGCTTTTGTATGGAATGGACTCCTGCTTTAAGGCTGTTAGAATATTCTTTGTCTTGAATATCTAAGCTTCTCCAGTGATCAAACAGCAATCAAGACCACAGCTTCAAAGTCTATTAATTAGGTTTATTCGATGACAAATTATCAATTCATACAATACCAATGCTGGAACAAATGTTGATAAAAGGTACTGTAGGCTTAGTATCTTGGTGAGATGAAGATGAGAGCGTGGAAAGAGAGCTTGTCCTTGTAGTCATGCCAATTTATACCCCTTTACATTTGGTTCGGGTATACGTAACGGAATCCTATTGGAACAGTAATATGATACACCGGCATTCCAAGACCCTCTAAGCTACGTCACTTAATTGATACCATATGTTCCTAGCACTCAAGTTGCATTCAGGCCTAAAATGTGCAGAACAAAATAAGAGTATAAAAATGATTTCTTACATTTCCCCCTGTTTATGGTTATGTACCATAAATAAATGTTTGCTGTCCATTCATACAACATTTGTATCACATTCGTATCACATTCAGTGAGTGCAGGAAGATATGTAGACGATAATATTATAAAAAAGAATCTGTGGAAGACTGATGCATCCTACGTCTTAAAGTTTCCCTTAATATCATCTCTCCTTGCTTTATCTTTTCTTGAATAGTTAAATACGATTTTCTTATTCTCCATAATAAACATATTGGAAAAATAATACATATGAAAGACACAAATAAAACAATAATGGATGTAACAAAACATTGGTGATAGCGGAACCAACAGATGATTTTACCATAATTTCTGTAACAAATAATTTTGGACACAAAATGTAAACATGCAGACAAGTCTAACTGTTCCGGTTCTGACATATCTGTGGAAAAAACAAAATCAGGATACTCTAATTTATAAAATAATAATTGTGTACTACTGACAGGTATTCCCAATACTCTCATAGGGAATAATGTTTCTTCTTTATCTGCCATAGGTATTAAACATGTACCTTCACATACATTATCACTGCATCCTATTACTATACTCAATAAAACTACTCTGTTTATGATATGTTCCCAGAACCCAAATTTATCATCTTGTGTGTAAGTCCCTTTAGTCCAACTAAATAAATGTTTAGGCCCTATCGTAACATTTAACCTTACATTACTTTGTCTAGTAAAGTTAATTCTAATGTTACATACTGATAAGTACCCTTTCATTACACCAAAACACACATGACCATTGAAATCATCAATTTCTCTTTTCTTCTTAATTATGTCTGGGAACCCTTGAGTATTGTTAAATTGGCTATACATTGGTTGTCAAATCTGTAGATCTTCTTAACTCTGTAGATCTTCCTTAGAACCGTCAATCATCAGTATGGTCACCGTCAGAACTGCTAGAAACAAAAAGGATTGTCTCTTCTTGAATGTCAGGTATCTTTGCCATGATGGACTTTTTAATGATTTGCATTGTCCATTCGATTCTTACATACAACCTAAAAAACACAACAGATATGCAGCATCAAAATCTTAGCTGATACAAAACCTTTATTATTGTAGCACCTCACTATAAAACATGATGTAATGTTCTAATGATTCTTAAGAACTTGTTTAAAATGATTAACATTAAAGACTGCATCATTTTATAAAATAACCAAATAGCAAATTATAACACATGAATTTGGATCATGAGATGAATTTAAGAATATGGACAATACTAAATAATTAATACTTGAATTGATTACGGAAAAACATATTTGATCAATACAATACAATACATAGTAATCCTTTTTAGTCATGACGCAAAACCCTGTTCTCATGAACTAAATTAAGGTTTTGAATCAACCTGAGAAGCAAGAAAGGAAATATCCCTAACTTGTACTTCTGCAAATGATGGACACTATGTAGTTGCAGCTTAACATATACAACATATAACATTACAGGATCTTAACTTACAGAATAAAACAAAACACAAAACGTTAACATATAACACATCTGATGTTATTCATATAGGTTTCCTTATAAATAAATTAATTTATTCAAAACATCTTCATAGAAGACAGAGTGCAGGGATACAGTATGAATTAGAGTTAATTGCTATACTAGCTCCCTATATACTGAATCAACATATATCTACGTATTATAACTCTCACGACACTTACAACAAACATATTCTTGTGTAGTTCCTGTATTAGGTAAATCTTCTTTATTAACTTCAAGCTCCCTGATTTGCCTGATCATTGGAGTGTAAAGTAAATCTCTTTGAGGTGTTACAGCCCTGTTAGTATATACATTTGGATCTGAACTGTAAACAAATCCATTTGATTTTCTTTGCTCTTTTAATTTTTTATTATAGAGAAATTTGCGACATTGTCTTTTAAAATGTCCCAGTTTCTTGCAATAGAAACAGTGAAAAGACTCTTTATTCCAAAACCTGTGTCCCCTGGGATTCTGCATCTGGGTATGTTTAAATTCCTGAGGGGGAGAAGGGGGGTGAATTAAATGTGGTCTCTCCTTTCTACCTATATCCTTGCTATTAACCATGTTAACTACAGACGCATTCATTTTAACCCCTTCATGTCTGCATTCTCTCCTGATTTTATCAATAAATGCAGCAGCATCCTCAAGTGTTTGCATATCCGAAGCAATTGCTATGCTAGTAGGATCCAGGTAGTTAAACTTTTTAACAAAAACTTGAATCATAGAGGCAGGACATTCATCATCAGAAATGTTAAAAACTAATCTGTAAGCCTGCTCAAATCTTAACAAGAAAGAAAATGGATCCTCTGAAATTGTAGGTTTCAGGTTTTCTAGTATGTCAAGTGTTGGATTTTCATTTCCAGTTGTAAACTTAATCAACTGTTGGAGTCTATCCTTATCTGTTCCATGGATGATTTTATCATCCTCCACTATAGGAGAACTTATTGGAGCTACTAACCTTCTACTCATGTACGTAGGTAACCAAATTTTAAATAATCTGTTTCTTAGTTCATTATTCAAATTATGCTTCTCTGTATTCGATTCAAATACATCTGCATTACCAAATGCATCCAAATTAGAATTATACGGCGGTATTTCTTTAAGTAATTTCATTAATTCGCTTTGAATCTGTAATTTTAGTTTTGCCGCCTTATTTCTAAGCTTCTTCCTTTGCAGTTCCTGTTCTGAACTGACCTCTGGTTCATCCTCTACATTTTCTGGAATTAAGCTGTGTCTTTGTGTATCTCCCCTTGTAATTACACAAACTTGTTTCAAATCTTTCTGCAATTTTGTAATTAACAAATTCTTAATTTCTAAGCAATCCGACAAATCAGAAATCTCTTCAGTTAATAAATCACATTTAGGACATTCCCTTTCTATTGCACACACATTGTGCATCTCATTTTTAACCATGTCACTACTCTGTGAATTACTTTGACTAACATCATTATTAGTCAGATCATCACCACCAGCAAGTAATGTATTAAAAATCTTTATCATTTTCATTACATTCCTCAACTTGTGTTTATCCTTATTCCCAGAAAATATCTTTTTGTCTATCTTCTTATTTGCATCTTCACATTGACGCCATAAATCATGCCACAAAGCTGAATCACTAGCCGTATAAGGAACAAACGTAAATTCAAGTTTACTTCCGGAAGACAAAGTATTAACAAAATCCATACTTACCGTAGATCAGTTGCTTGCTCAATCTGCTCTCAGGACGATGCACGGTTCTGGAATGCTCTTCCTTCTCACCACGTGGTCTGGTAATGGTCTGGTAGTGTCGAATTACACTTTCTTCTGATCACACTGCTAGGTTTTTTTGTTTTTAGTCAGAGGATCTCTTTGATCTCTTCAGACAACTGCACACTATCCCCCCTTTGTCGGAAGAGGAAAAGTAAAAAACAAACGTGCAGTAAAGGCTCGCCGTAGAAAACTGACTAAAGACTGGCTGGCTCGTCAATTTGTTAGAATATTCTTTGTCTTGAATATCTAAGCTTCTCCAGTGATCAAACAGCAATCAAGACCACAGCTTCAAAGTCTATTAATTAGGTTTATTCGATGACAAATTATCAATTCATACAATACCAATGCTGGAACAAATGTTGATAAAAGGTACTGTAGGCTTAGTATCTTGGTGAGATGAAGATGAGAGCGTGGAAAGAGAGCTTGTCCTTGTAGTCATGCCAATTTATACCCCTTTACATTTGGTTCGGGTATACGTAACGGAATCCTATTGGAACAGTAATATGATACACCGGCATTCCAAGACCCTCTAAGCTACGTCACTTAATTGATACCATATGTTCCTAGCACTCAAGTTGCATTCAGGCCTAAAATGTGCAGAACAAAATAAGAGTATAAAAATGATTTCTTACAAAGGCTATTGTGTGTTCTCTGTGAAACGTTTATCCTTTGAATCAGTCGCTTGGTCTGTTATAAGTTGAGTGCTAATGTGTGCCCACAAACTTAGCAACTTTCATAATTCGAGCACCAAGAAACAAATATGATGGTGTGACATCTGGTCACACCCTGTCCATGAAACACCCTCCACTCATTTTCTGAATACACAGTCGCCATGTTGGACACTGTGCTTACAAAAGCAATCTGATTAACTGGATATTAGGCCAGCTGGTTTCACTAGCTGGGTTAGACACTGGGGTTTCTGGACTACTGGGAGCTGTATAACCATATAGTAAATGTAGAAGCACACCCCCATTTTCATTTAAGGTGAAAAAATTATGATCACAACTGTGGCAGGGATTGTTTTGTGAATACAACTGAACAAAGCATTTGATTATTATTAGTTATAATAACTTCCCTTTCTCTCTCGTTACGTAGGTATCTGCTATTCAAGTGAAATGCTACCATGAAATAATCTCCATTGGGCACAGAGTATACAAATCCTATGAACTTCCATGGTTCAGGACCCTGAGCTGGTAAGTGATTTTTGTGACTTCTACGGTCTCATGTCAGAAAAACAAAACCAAAAAAATGGTTTCAACTTGACAAATGAGAAATATACTGTAAAATTTTCCTACACAGATACAGAGATCCACTAAAGAATACGTTATGTTATGGGAGGGACCTCGATCCTGGTGTCCAGCTGCAATATTTCAAATATTTAATTTCCATATTAAATATTTGACTTGTAAAATGTTACTTTATATACAGTATATATAATATAGCTTTTCCTGCCAGTGTAAAAAATTATTATTTGGGGGAAGTCTTCCACTCATCCAATAAGGCCAACGCTTGAGTCTTGTTTATAAGATTGAGAAGTAAAGCTGAGAGCAGAGGATCATCAGATGAGTGATGAGTTGAGGGTCTGGATGTGTATGTTGACACAAGTGGGGAGATGTAGGTAGGAGATCTGCTATTTGTTGGTTTAGATCTTATCTTGAATCATCAAGTGTACCGGCAACCAGTGGAAAGTCCTGAGAGGGGGGGAAGTGTTAGTAGAGGAATGGGTAAGGAACATAAACCTGGCAGCAGCATTCATGATGGATTGTATAAAGGCAAGATGACCATGAAGGAGACCAGCTAAGTTGAGTGGCTGTAGTCAAAAACAAGATGTTTGCAGAACTTTAAACAATAGTGCATGAACATTAGAATTTTTATGGAAAGAGAGGGGTATATGAGTAATGTTTTTCTCTAGTTTAGGTGTCAACCTTATAAACTGCTTACTTTTCAGTTAGGAAAACCCTACCTGCAGTTCCAATGAAGGCACTATTATGTGGAAAGTATTTCTGGCTCTTAATTTCTATTCTCTCATTTCTCTTGACATAGACAAGCGAGAACATACCTAAAAGGTTTTAGAAATGTATTTTACAGTTCATTTTTATGTTTGAAGTAGGATGTATTCAGCAACCATCTATGGGGGGGGGGAACATGCAAAGTTGCAAACTTTTTTAATGTTGAGAAAGTTGTTAGCATAAATGTAATGCTCTTTTCGCAGGTACTTCTTATTGTGTGTTAACTACTTTTTCTATGGAGAGACCTTGGCTGATTACTTTGCAACCTATGTACAGAGAGAGGAGTTGCTGCAGTTTCTCGTTCGCTACCATCGGTTCATATCATTTGCATTATATCTTATAGGTAAGATTACGCTTGTGGCTCCTTTTCTTCTCTCATATGGTGAGAGTTGCTGAAACTGTGACATGTAATATGACCAAACTACACGCCCGCCTCCCAGCTACAATAACCTGCGCAGTGCAGCTCCTGCTATGCGGCCGGTGGGGGTATGTCAAGAGGCCATCCATTAGCTCACCTCCAGAGCTGAAGGGCCCTAGGCATGTGCCCAGTGAGGCTAATGGATAATCCACCTACTGCTTCCAGTTAATTTGCATCCCTTTGTTGAAAGGCTGTTTTGTCACAGCTAAGAAGTAGATAGAAGGGATGTAAGCGCAAGACAGGTGAGTTAACATTCAGCATTTCTGCCAAATTCGTTTTTTGTCCACCATATGGTTGGGTAAGAACAATAAATATTGTGTATTTGTTAATTGTTATAAAGAGTTGCAGCACAGACCTCCATTGCAGCGCCCGCACGGCTACCTTGCACCTAAATGTGGCTCCTTGGGTATGGTGGATAGGTGGTCCTGTCCTGACCATGCCTCACTAGGATCTGACCTCACGACCTTTAGCCTCATCCCCCAACCCAAGTATCCCACGATTAGGACCCATAGAGTGTTGAATGATTGGATTAGAAAACGGTTATTTGTGTTAAGAGTTCACGTAATGATTGATAGAAGTGTTTTTTTTTTCACTACACAAACAAATTAGCCCCAGGAAGACCCTTAGTGTGCATATATGTATATATATCTAATGAGATGTTTTTGATGTAGAATTAGGTGTAACTAGTAGAATGAGTTGCTGTAAATGTCTTCTGCATCCTGTGTGTGTTTTGTACTAAGAGCACATTTAATGTTAAGCCATTGCATGTTTTTGTCTTTTTGTTATACAGGTTTCTGCATGTTTGTAATCAGCTTAGTGAAGAAACAATATCGCCTGCAATTTTACATGGTGTGTATTAATAATCTTTCATTACTAAATAATGCAACCATGGCAATGCTGCATGTACGTGTGGGATTGAAAGATGCTTACGTTTCATGTGCATAGACAAAATATATTGTGCATGGGTGGACAAATCAATGTTCTTCGTCCGTCGGTGTCTACACGATTACGATTTTACACAGTTGTTGCAGGCTCATGAACAAATAAGTACTGGAGATCATACTGCTCTAATGGCTTACTGAAATCATGTCGCAGTTTGTGTTTGAAGAACAATATTTTACATATTGCCACTTTTGGTTAAATATTTGTTGCCTGCTGTGGCTAGCTGTATACTATGTGACAATATTTTAATCAATGTTTCAAACTGTTCGGCCACTGTCGATGTTGTTTAGCTTCTAGCGACAAAGAAAAGTCTCGCCTTCATAATGCTCGTTTTCTTTTTTCCTGGTTTATATTTATTTATTATATTTGAGTGTATCGTCGTATTTTAAATATAAAACCTTTAAATGCCAAGACGAGATATCTAGAACTTTTTGCTCATGTGGTTACTTTAAGGGATGTGGATGTATGTTATCGGCCATTATAGAATAAACCTGTTAATTGTGTGATAGAGTACATCAGGAGGCCTTACCTATTTTTTCATATCTAATTAACAAAAAATATTATTTTGGTCAGGGCCATCTTTAAAATATTATTCTATTAAAATACTATCCAACAATTAAGCAATACTTAAGACATTTGTGTTTCAACATAGAACGCAAGAAAGGTTCATAGTTTGTTTTATAAGGATACTATATTGTTTGGGGTAGGAATACAGTTTAGATTAGATCAGGCATAAAAAAGGCATAAAAAGGGACAAAACAAGCGAAATTGCTATTGTGGTAATGTAAAAATGATCTTGCTATACATTTGTGTGAATTAATAGGTGCACAATAATGTGAACACGCCAATAAAATTAAGAGCATAGAGTGTAGTGATATTGCATCAGCAATACTAAAATGCATGGTAATGGTAATTCCTTTTATACTTCCCAGAAATGTAACATTTTGCAGGTTATATATAATTGCCCATAATAATAATGACACAGAATTAGATAGTGATTGGTTGTTGCCATGGATACCTACTTGATTCTACTGCTGCTTTTTTTTTTAACATTAAAAAGTGAACATTTTACAAGAGAACTTTTTACCCCTTAGTAAGTTATCAAATTGTCTGTTCATAACGACACTGACTGTCACATTGTTGCCCCATTAACAGTTTGGATGGACACATGTCACTCTGCTGATCACGGTCACTCAATCTCATCTAGTCATCCAAAATCTGTTTGATGGAATGATCTGGTAAGGACCCTGGTCTCATAATCTGATTATTTGTTGAATTTTGCCGTTTATTCATATTCATGTATATGTAACATTATGGATGCATAATTGTGTACAGCCTGACCAATAATACTGTGGATTTTAATGGAAGTTTTAAGAAATTAACTTGGTTTTTTTTTTCTGTTACACAAAATACCGTATTTGCTCGATTATAAGACGAGGTTTTTTTCAGAGCAAATGCTCTGAAAAACACCCCTCGTCTTCTAATCGGGGTCGTCTTCTAATCAGACCTCAAATAGAGGTCTGATTAGGAGACTAAGATCCAGATCCCCCGCACCGCTGCAGGGGACCTGGATCCTCCTATCTCACCCGACCCCCCCCATCATACACACTTACCGGTGCTTCCTGATGTGTTGCCGGGGCAGCGGGTTGACGTCTACGCGATCCGCGTAGACAACGTCCGCTGCAGCCGGAAGGAGGTGTGGCTAGCAGCGGGGGTTGTCTGCGTCCGTCGCATACACCTTCCCCGACTGTCAGAGATCAGACTTCCCCGCACCGGTGCCGCACCGGTGCGGGGAACTCTGATCTCTGACAGCCGGGGAAAGTATACGCGACGGACGCATACAAACCCCCGCTGCTAGCCACACCTCCTTCCGGCTGCAGCAGAAGGCGACGTCAACCCGCTGCCCCGGCTGGAAGCACCGGTAAGAGAGGGGGGAGAGCAGGGGAAGGGGGGTGAGAGAGGGGGGGGGGAGAGAGAGAGAGAGTGTGTGTGTGTGTGTGTGTGTTAGTTAGTTAAATGGGGGTATAGGGTGTGTGTGTGTGTGTGTTAAATGGGCATAGGGCATTTCTGGAGTGGCGTTAAGGGGGCATTTAATAGAGCACTCTGCCTCCTGAAATGCCTTATACCTCCCTATATGCCACTCTGCCCCATAATATGCCTTTTAACCCCCTAATTGGCAGAGTGGCATATAGGGGTATAAGGCATTTCTGGAGGCAGAGTGCTCTATACAATGCCTTTTAACTCCCTTAATGCCACTCTGCCTCCTGAAATGCCTTATACCTCCCTATATGCCACTCTGCCCCATAATATGCATTTTAACCCCCTAAATGCCAGAATGGGATATAGGGGTATAAGGCATTTCTGGAGGCAGAGTGGAACATAGGGGGGTCAAAAGGCATACCATGGGGCACAGTGGCATATAGAGGGTTAAAAGGCATATCATGGGCCACAGTGCCATATTGGAGTGGCAAGCCTGGGGGCAGATGTGCGTAACTGGGGGACAGGTTGGAAAATACAAGAAATAAAAACAAAAAAAATCTTTTTCTCAATCATAGCTTTTATTAAAAAAAATAGTTTACATGAATTAACATTTACTGGTAAAACTTTTTTCCTTTGGGGTCGTCTTATATTCAGGCTTTTTCTTTTTTTCCTAAGTTAATATTCAGATTTTGGGGGGTCGTCTTATAATCAGGGTCGTCTTATAATCGAGCAAATACGGTAATCAATGAGTTGAAAAAGGCCAGATTGCCTGCAGACTGTATAATTTGGTGAATTAATGCTTAAGTAAAAAAAAAACTGTAAGAAAGTGTTAAGTGATTAGTGTTTTTTGTTGTTAGTAGCCGAACACTTTTTTTTTTTTTTAATATGTTAAAATCATTTTTCTTGTCCTCATACTTGCTTGGCTAATGCTAGTCATTAAAGGGATAGTCCAGCCATCGCTGTCTTCTTCCAATGCAAATGTATGAAGGGATTAATCCGAATTCCACTCTTAGCTTGTGGGAGCTTAGAAAAAACTAAAAAGTAACATATGTTTAAACTGTGGAAACTTTTGACAAGTTAGTCTTATTTTTTTTTAACTTTGTCTACAACCACAGTATGAAAGTACCGGGTTTTCCGGTGTATAAGACGACTAGGCGTATAAGATGACCCCCAACTTTTTCAGTTGGGCTATACTCACCGTATAAAACTACCCCTCTACCCAGCATACAACAACCAGCCAATCACGGCAAGCGATGTACCTTACCGGTGATTGTCTGGTTGTTGTATACAACGTCTGCTTGGATTGGGTGGGTCAGCTCTCCCTAACATGGATACCTGTCCTCACACACATGTATAGACATACACTGCCCTCACACAACCCTTCCTTTACACACACATACACGTACACACCAGCTTACAAACACACATATACACATACACTGCCCTTACACACACCTGTCCATACACATACACTGCCCATACACACACACACACACATATATATACTATATCTACACATACTAACATACGCCTGTCCATACATACACATTTATACACTGCCCTCACCACACACACACACAAACACACACACACACACACACACACACACACACATACATATATATATAACACACCAGCTTACAAACACACAAATACCTACACTGCTCTTACACACACCTGGCCATACACTGACCTTACACACACATATATACACTGCACTTACACTTTCTCCCCATCTCTTACCTTTCTCATCTTCTATCTTCCATCCAATTGTGGGAGCGTGAGGTCTGTCATTTCAGACCTCTGCTTTACTGATCCCTCATCACTACGCGCCAGCAATTGATGCCGAGCGCCGGGACATGACGTCATCCCTGCGCTCGGTATCAATAGCCGGCGCGTACTGATTAGGGAGCACGGAAGCCGAGGTCTGAAGTGCCAGACCTCGAGCTCCCTAATGTTGGGCTAGTTAGAGGGAGGTCGTGATCTCCCCAACCAGCCCTGCTCATCGGGCACCCGCTGATCAGGGCTAGTTGGGGAGATCACGATATTGCACCTACCTCGGCGCGGCCATGAAGACTGGCCCAGGAGAGGCGGCTTCTCCGCTCGCCCCTCCCCTAGAGATACGTGGCTTCGTGGGGAATCGTGATTCTCCGGCTCAGTAAGTACCCGGCGTATAAGACAACCCCCGACTTGAGAAGATTTTCATGGGTTAAAAAGTAGTCTTATACACCGGAATATACTGTAAATACAATAGAAATATAAAATTTTCAAAAAAAATATAAATAAATAATGCGTGACGAGGTGGGGGTAGGAGCAGGAACCTTCACCTAATTCACCAGCCCAGATGAGCTGGTAGACTAAGGTGGCCATGTACAGCTGAGATTGAGATCTGTACTTTTTCAGCACAGTGGGACAGTAGGGCAGGTCTGTGGAGCAGTGCCTTAAAAACCGAGACTGTTCCACATAAACCGGAAAGTATTGTGGGTGATATCACTATAGAGCGCAGACCGCCAACACCACTCCTCACATTTCATTGTACAGTCATTGCTTGACATTTAGTAGTGTGTACTTGATACAAAGGAGGTAAAGGTCTGTGCCAACCATGCGTGGAAAGAAGAAAAAAAAAACAATTACAGAGCTCAGCTTCATATGTCAGGTGCCAAAACAGAACCTGATTTGCTCTGATACCTAAACTTTGTTCAGTATAGATTACAGCTGCTACAGAAAGGAGCAATCACTCCCATGATCAAAGTACACTGGAGTCGGTTTGCAAACTTGAAAATCTTACCTATGGAACCTTACAATATAATTGGAAGCTCTACTTTGTATTTTTTTTTCTTAACCTCCAACTTTAATGTCTGTGACAAGTCCGTATAAAAAGCGTTTCTAGTATAATATTTAAAAAGGATCTTACCCAAAAGCATTTGAGCTTCTTACCCTAATAAAGTTGGCAACAAATATATAAACATAATATAAATGAGAGGTTTTGGTTATATGAATTGGCCAAAGCATAATTAAGCTCACCCGCCACGTCAAGGCACACTCTCAATAGGGTGAGATCCTACTCTCACCTCCTACATAGTGGACACACAAAGCAGTTTATACTTCTACCAAAACCTTATTAATGTGTTGGGGGAGGTGCAATTAAACCTCCTCCCTATTAACCCCTGGACAGCAAGCTGCAACCAGACTGATGAGGAGCCAACAAACTCAAATATGTGCAAACAGGGAAAAGAAAAAATGTCGGTGCGCTAAGCTAGTCACAGGCTCAAATAATACAAATGTATAATACGAGGCCTACCAAACAGGTGTAAGCATGCAGCAAGAAACAGTGTATTGGCAGTACAATGTATACAAGAAATTGGCTGTTTCTTGTATGTTCCTGATAATTTGACAATTTCTCTTGATAGTTGAAAAAAATAGTGTTTTAATGAGAATTATTTGTATTGTGGATCCAATTAAATGTATGGGATTTTCAGGAATCCCTAGAGATAAGCTTGGGCAACCTAAGAAACATAAGAGTCTTTCATTTTTTTAAGCAGGGCTCACATTTTAGAACTTGAGTAATACCGGTATTTCTTTTTCCTTCACAAAAAATGTTTTAAGTTTTTAGTTAAGTTGTGAAGAGGTTGGATTTATATTGAGAATAGTTTGAAGGGCACAGATAAATACATTTATGTACATCAATCTTCACTTGAGTGCATTTAAATGCCTAATGTGCGGCGTTTAGGAGAGTTTCTTCTTAATGTTGTCTTAAGGTGACGGCCTACATGGGCTGGATTTTTATCTACTGTCAATCTTCTATGAGATAAGCACTTGTAATTGATGCTCTATCATGTGCAATCTATATATATCTGTCTGACATGGATCTTCATTTCTTTTAGGTTTTTAGTTCCAGCATGCATTGTTATCTGCAATGATATAATGGCCTACCTGTTTGGGTTCTTTTTTGGCAGGACTCCATTAATTAAGGTACGTAGGGGTTATGATGAGAGGAGGTGACCCTCTTACTTGTCAAGTGTTCCAGGGAGGTCCTTGTACAAGGTCTTTTGTTTCTGGGCCTCATCCACATTTGTGTCCCATGAATTAAGAAGGCACAGTTTAACTGTGTGGGCAATGAAGAATCTCATTCATGAACCTTGTAGAGTATAAGGTTTAAGTGATTTGTAGCCACTGGGTACAGAAACTTGGAATCCATAGATACAGCCCAGGGAGTTATGTTGTGATGATCGCATTGTCGCATGTAAGCTAAGCAGATCTCTTCAACACTTTTTTTTGCCGTATCGGGTACTACTTGATTGGTAGACCGTGAGTGGGGTTTGAACTTTTTACCTGTCCTTCACATAGCAGAAAACAGAGCTTAAGTCATAGTTACAAACACTGCCAATGAACAAGTGCTTAGGTATCACTGAGATCAGGGTTAGATGGACCATACAGGTTTCCTTTCTAAAAGAATCATCTCTGCTAACAAATTACTGCCAGACATCTTTTATTTCAGTCATGTCCACTCGACAAGGAAAACAAAAAGATATGTGTGTCTATTTAAAAAGCCTGTATGTGCTGACATCAGTCTATCAGGTGCCCGACACCACTTATGGATATGAAATGGTTAAATGATTTATTGGTGAAATTCCTAATTATGTTAAGTAAAAGTGTGGAATCTAATGCAATTTTTTAGGAAGTTGAAAAAGTGCTTCGTTTTATGTCTCCAAACAGTTGTCTCCAAAAAAGACCTGGGAAGGGTTTATTGGAGGCTTCTTCCTGACCGTCGTATTTGGATTTATTGTAAGTACTCAAATTAAGACCCTGTTTGAAATCTTATATTCTAGTCCTCGTAACGATGTCCACGGAACCTATGAGATCTCAAAATCTAGGGTAATAGAAATTGAGAAGGGTTTACTAAATATTTAAATATATATCCCACTGGTTAATGTGTTCCATTGTTTGCAGTTTGCCTACATCTTGGCACAGTTTCAGTATTTTGTGTGTCCTCTGGAATATAACGGTGAAACAAACAGCTTCTCCGCTGAGTGTGAGCCGTCTGACATCTTCAGAATCCACAGTTACTCTGTTCCTCCATTTCTGCAAGTTGTCCTTGGAAAGGTGAGCGTTTTAGATTAGATGGTGGAATGATTGTCAATAAAACCCATGCGAAACCCTCTGTCCCTCACATACCTGAGCAGTTCTGTAATGTATGTAATTATTCCATTACATATTGTTTGCTGATTCTGCTTATAATTGTAGAATTCATTCTACAGGACCATTGTCTGCCCACGTTTAGAGGTCTCTAATGCAAAATAGTGAGATCAGTGACATTAGAGTTCTTGAAACATCCGTTTGAGTATGCAGTGCCTGTTATAGCCTCAAAATACTGCAGTTATGGCACACACCTGTACTGTACATGGCAGTAGGTTTTATGTGACATAGGCCTTAATTGATCAAACATATTTTTAGGCTAATGAATGAAGGGCTCTGTGAGTTATTGACACCATTCTTTCACACAGGAATCATTTTTAGATGGACCCAACATAACTTTGTTAATGTTTTTTTTTTGCTAGACTGTAAGGATGTACCCATTCCAGATTCACAGTATTGCACTGTCGACCTTTGGATCCTTGATTGGACCATTTGGTGGCTTCTTTGCCAGTGGCTTTAAGAGAGCCTTCAAAATTAAGGTAAGCTTAAGAGAGTTGTCATTTGGACAGATTTATAAACACATAACCTTGTGTGCCTCATCCTGTATGCTTCTGTATGTTTGGTAAGAGCAGGTTTCTAGAAAAACAGGTAAAAATCATTGTTAATAAAGTCTCAGCAGTCTTTCAGCATTTGCAGTGTTATCCATCTAATATAGAAGTAACAGGTAGCGGTCCACCCTTTGCCTCATGATGCATCTGGCAGCGCTGTAATTTTTCTGAGCATTGCTACAGCTTTAGAACTACTTATTTACTCTCCCTAGTTGTTTTTGTTTCATACATACTAGCTTAATAATGTGAAACCCTAGTGGAAGCTCAATTGTAAGTAATACATCTCTTCATTGGGAAAATGTTGCCGTTTGATCCTAGGATTTACAGTAGGACATTGTAGTAGAGGCCTGTAACTGGTATCTCCTGCAAACAGCAATTTGTGAATGTGCTTTATTTTTCTTGTCTTATTTTCCAAGAAATGCATTGCCCAAAATTATTCCACTTATTGACCCTATGACATTTATTAGGACTTTGCTGATACTATTCCTGGGCACGGAGGTATCATGGATCGTTTTGACTGTCAGTACTTAATGGCTACCTTTGTCCATGTGTACATCACAAGTTTTATAAGGTAAGGAAATCCACATTGAGTTCATTTGTAAGACCTATGCATATTAGTGTTTAACTTATGGAAATTGCCACGTTGCCTGCTTATTTATTTTCCCTTGCTTAACCATCCACAGGGGTCCTAACCCAAGCAAAGTTCTGCAGCAGCTACTTGTTTTACAACCTGAACAACAGATCAACATCTACAAGACCTTGAAGGCTTATTTGATTGAGAAAGGGCTCATCCAAGCAGCTGTTCCTGACCTATAACTAAACCCACATGACTGATATTTAGACTGTATGAAAGATAATGCATATAGACTCCAAAGCATGCAACCAAAGGCTTGAATCCTTTGTTCCTTAGTCTCGTGTTTCCAGAATGGCAGGAATATCAACTACATGAAGGAACTACATTGACTATGTCTTCCCGCACACAATGGATTTAAGGGAATTGCTTTTTTTTTTTTTTTATTATTATTAATTTAAATTGGCATCATATTATTTGATGTGGTCAATGAAGTTTGATAACCTTTAATTAGTCCATTCTAAGGGTAATGTCTAGAGAATATTTTGTTAATGAGCTGTATATAAAATATAGAGCTACAACAGCACCTGTACAGAAACACCCAAGAAAAGGCATTATCTTTAATTAGTTTTAAATATATATATATAAATATATATAGATAAACATGCAGTAATATGTAAGTCCATCAAAGAATAGGATCCTGGCACTCAGAAGGACTCTTTTACAAAAGGCTTTGGGTAATTTTTTTCTTTTATACCTAAAGATTTTTATAGATTTGTGGCTACTGATCTTACAACCTATACCAAGTGGTTTTTAACTTTGCTGAATAGTTTGGTTTGCAGAAACTGAAATTGGATGCTATCACTCACAACCTGCAAATAAATATATATATAATTTCTTTTGTATTATAGATTTCTACAGCACCATCTGTATTTTAATTGTAAAGGGAGTTTTTGAAGAATAGTAGGCAGCTACAGAACATGCAACAAATATGCAGATAGAGTTTATTTATAATTTGTAAAATTAAAAATACAAAACTATCGAAGGCAGAACTCTGAGTGGTACAAATTAACCTGTTAAGAGTTAATCACTGTTCGGGGGTTAAAAAAAAAATCCTTTGAGGGATGGATATTTGTATTCAAATGCACTTTTCATTATATTCCTCCCCTTCATTAAATTGTGTGTATGTCAATAATATATATATATATATATATATATATATATATATATATATATATATATATATACATACATATATTATCTTTAGCATTGTGTGTTTATTGATCAGTTTGCAGTTACATTTTTGAGCTTTTGAGTAATGTGCGAATAGATTGGAACTTTTATAAGGAACCTGTTGAAACTATTGGATTAAATGCATATAAAAGAAAATGTGTACTAACATAATTGCAATAAAGTACGGTATATTCACCAAGACAAGAAAAAGTTTAAATGCAGAACATCACCAAATTACCCCCTACATCCATAAATTAGTCCTCATACTGTGACTGTATAGAGTATAATATGTGCATTTTATAAATGGAATTGAAAATTGAATATTTAACTCTGTCCTTCATTCATTCATGTTTTGACCCTGTGGCACAATATGCTTATTACATATTCACTATGGTAGTAGTTGATATCACACATTTGCTTTCATGTCTGCTAGAAGAATGTATCAAACTTGTTTTTGTCACGTACACATTAACTAAAAGATTGATTAACTAGCCAGATGCCAGCCATTAAAAATAATAGCTTGACCTCAAGTAACCTCATCCCTTTTTATTACCTATTAGCAGTACTTGGATATCCAACATAGCTCTGCTGGAAGAAAACAAACTGCAATGTTCAATGTTGGGCAAAGGCCATGAATTAAAACAGCACTACAAGTAATACTGAAATGTTGTTATTTTTGAGTTTACAATTTAAAAAAAAATGTCTAGTGATATGTTATCTAGGACAAAATGAACAGAATTCAAGTTCAGTTTGAGCTCAATAAACATTAAAGCACATCGGTTTGTTGTAGTAATGTATTTAATGTGATCTAAATAGATATTTTTAAACTGAAACATGCCAACCATTTTGAAGTACGTTTATTTTATTTTGTTCACCCCCATGTCGGATTAGCATGTCATGCTAAGTGATTATTATTTTTTTTAATTATAATTTGAGTTTATATTGAAATAAATTTTATTGACGTCAATACGCTGTGATGTCTGTGTAAACGAAGAGACATTGTTTACAATTGATTTTTTTTATAATAGTGGATAACACAGCAAAAATATAACACACGTAAAATATTACATCATTTACTCATCAAAAAAAAATATTAAATTACACTAATAAGTTTTAAGTTGTTCATAGCCATAATAAGGGTTCTTGGCACCTGGGGCAGGATCGGAGATGTCACATCTGCATTACCATTTTATTACATTTATCTATGTTTACAGACATTAAAGCATACTAGTACAGAAAAAGAAGAGCAAGTGGAACAGCCACCTCTTACTTGGTAGCTGAGAGGGAAGTGGAACAGTTGGAGAGTACTGCTTCAGTGAGAGAGAGATATGGAGATTTGTTGATCTTGCAGGTGGCCGTGGTAGATGGTTTCTTTGGCATGCTGGTTGGAGGGCATTAGGAAGGAATGTTGTATGCTTACCTTAAAAGATGGGTTTTTAGAGATTAAGAGGGAGAAAGTCTGATAGAACTGGGTAGAGAATTCCAAAGAAGCAGTGCAACTTGTGAGAAATAGGGGGATGCTGAGTGTCTGGGAGGTATTGGGGGCCAATGGAGTGACTGGCACTGTGAGCAGCAGACGAAGAGTGGAAGGAATGGAAAATTAAGTCTGGCAGCAGTGTTCAGGATGGATTGGAGTGGGGAAAGGTGGTGGAGAGAGTCCATTTTGTAAGGCGTTATAATAATTCAGATGGGATATCACAAGGGAGCGGATTACCATGTTGGTTAAAGGACAAATTCAAGATTTGTTGCTCACTTGAAGTGATTTGGTGAGTGACTGGGCGTGAGGGATGAAGAGTTCAGTGTGACACCAAAGGCAGCAAACAAATCTGTTGGATGGAGTTGTGAGCAATGACAGAGATGTCAGTAATTGTGGACAGAGAGTGTGGTGGAATAACCATGAGCTCAGTCTTGATGATGGTGAGCTTCAGGTAATGGGATGTCATGATGTCCATGATGCAATTGCAGAAAGACATCTGGTGAGGCGAGTTAGAAGAGATAGCGAAAGGTCAGGAGAGGAAATGCAGATTAGGGTATTGTCCACATAAAGGTGGTATTGTAAACCAATGAAATTTAAGGGAAGAAGTGTAAATGGAGAAGAGTAAAGGCCCTAGAGACTTGAAGAATGAAGGATTTGCAGAAGAAGTGAGTGGTCAACGGTATCAAAGGCTGCAGGGAAGTCTTAAGTGTATAAGCAGGGACAATTGATCTCTTCTTTTATAGCAAAGAGATCATTAGTAATTTTGGCGAGGGCTCTCGGTGGAGCGCTGTGGATGAAATCTAGATTGTAGATGTTCAAGCAGAGGGAATGAAAGAAAATTACATAATCTATTATATTTTAAGCATACCAGCAATTTGGAGGCCAGGGAGGAGAAGGGTTTCAGAGGGATGTAGGCTCAAGGTAAGGTTTCTTTAAAATGAGAGAACTGATAGCATGTTTGAAGAGGGATCTGAATACACTGGTGGTACGTGAGAGGTTAAAGAGATTGGTAAGAGTTGGTATAAGGACACCAGAGACTGTAGGATATGTGAGGCAACAGGGTCAAGTGGGCAAGTGATGAGGTAAGAGGACATCAGAAACCTCACTAAAGATGACAGGACTGATGGGAGAGGGATAACAAAAGTATCCTGTGCTGCCCCTACAGGCTGAAAGAAATATTAGCAAGTTCATTCTGGCTCACCCAGCGGGATTGGTGAAAAGCTCTTGGTGCATCCTTCCGAAGCGCTTCAGATATATTTGACAAAAGATAGATTAGACGAACATAGTGGCAATCTACTTATTTTTTTTATTTGCAATCCAACAGTGGCAACACCAAATAGCACAACAGTCCATACAGGGACATGATAATTGGTGGAAAACAAGTGCAAGCTTTGTGTTTTGTCCAGGCATTGCATGTTTTGTGCCTTAATCTGGTGCTTACTCACAAACTAATAGATTATTTGATGATTGGTTTATGAGTAAGCGCCAGATTAAGGCACAAAACATGCATCGCCTGGACTTGTTTGCCAACCATTATCTTGATCCTGTACGGACCGTTGCACTATTTGACGTTGGATTGCTGATAAAAATTAAGTGAATTGCAAACGTGCTCGTCTCGTCTATCTTTTGTTAATTATGGGAGAGGGAGGAGAATAATTAAACAAAATACGTTTGGGGGGGATGGACAACAGAGGTATAGGAAATAATGGAGTATGAGTTTGTAATGAGTAAAGGCTTCAGGTAAGCTTGATTACATCCACAAACGCTCTGTGTGGAATGGCATGGCTGAGGTGGACGCCATTGGGGTATCACATGGTCACAGAAGCTACCGCATCTAGGTTTGTAGGGATGGGTTTGCCTTCCCTCCAGATTGGTTAGCAATGGGAAAAGGTTGAAGAAAGGACAGAACGGCATGAGTTGAGCGGGGGATGAGAGAAGAGAAGGTGAAATGCAGACTGTGAAGGGGTGGAGGGGGTGAAAAGGAGAAAAGTAAAAACAAGTATGTCGTCACAGTGAGGATCAGGGTGAGTGAGAATGCAAAGGGAGATGGTGTCGCAGTTCCCTGCAGTTTTTAGAGATACTCGAGTTTCTAAAGCAAGGAGAGTCCCCAGGGCTTGCTTAGTATGTCTAATGTATAATCTGGCCCTGTCCAGGCACATCACCATACCTAAGAACGTGTCGAGATTTAACCAGAATCTCTGGGTGCTCTCTTCACACTCTGTACAGATTTCTTCTGTCTATTCTACTGCATGCAGCTTTAAAGGCCAAGAAGGAATCTTATCGCAGCCAAACCTCTAGAAGATAGGGAAGAGGTCAGGGAAGCTCACCCAAGGGAGTTCCCAGATTTGTTAGAGAAAATGCACACCTTTGAGTACTGGACATTTGTGTAATTTACCAATTCCAAATAAAAAAAATTATACATAGAAATAAAAAATACAGATACACCATATATGTTACAAAAAGGCAACAATTTTACACCAAAAAAAGACATGACAAATTGTTTTGGTGGTAAATAGCAGGTATTTATTTGTAATGGAAAAAAAATAACTTAAGTACCTGACCTATTGCATTTTAGTAATGTATTTTAAATTGTGTTACTCTACTATTTTTGCATTTGAAACAGATATACAATGAACATTCAGATATTACAGATTGCACGCTAGATAGTAATTCTCTCAGACCTTGTACATTTAACCACCAAAAAAACAGATACATGATTCTGCAATACAGTACAAAAGTCCACGCTCCAAGCTAAACCATTATTCTCAAACAATTTCTGCTGCTGTACAAATAAAAGGCTGTGTGTATAAGGGTGTACAAGTTAATAACAGGACACAAAAAATATACATTGCACTGACACAAAAAGTCAGCTGTGTTAATAGTCATGCAACAAGTAACAAAACTTGCTGAAATTAAAAATACCTCCTAAAAATGTTTTTTTTTTTTTTTGCTTCTTCCGACTGCATAAATATTTTTATACATTTTTTTTTCAATTCTTCTATATATATATTTTATAATTAAATCAAATGAGCCTTGAAATAATACAGGAATAAAAATAAATTTGGCTGCTACGTATATTTTAAATGAGAAGGTGCAAAATAATTTATTTAAAGTGGTTTGCTCAAAGCTTTTCCTATCGTGAAGCATTGAAACCCCCCTTTGGGGTCTAACTAGTATATATTGATGAATACATGAATATATAGGGCGAGATGCAGGACCTACAGAATTTACAATAGGAGATAAGCTAGTCAAAGGTTCTTTAGATAAATGTATTTATATGTATTGACAAAGATATTTTATTGTAGTGGTCATAAAGGAAAAATGTCTTCCTATATCAAGGCAGGTGTTCAAGAACTCTCAGGACATATGCGTTTAGGCAAACTTTTTTTTTTGCTGGGATAGAAGATTAGATTATTTGTATTTTTGGGCACTGAAAAATATTTAAAAATTATAGGTATCTTAGTTGAACTGAGTTTTTTTTATTTTATTTTTTTTTAAAATCTGGTAGAACATGTATTATAAATGTACTCTGTCTGCTAATAAGTTATGAGATATTAGTTAATGGGCATGGTCATGGTCAGGAGAAGTATTAGTTATTTATATCCGTTAAATGGCTTCTAATTTAAAACAATACAGCATAACGAAATTTGTTACTTAACACTACTACTGTATACTTTTTGTTCTTCAATTTGTTTTGAGTTGTTTGTTTTAAAAAGGCTCTCAACAAGGATCAACAACTTAACCATAGGATAGTGAAGAGTTAATGAGCAGGAATAATCACAGTGATCGAGTACAGGTATTTAAGATTTCCATTGTATACATATCAAATATGCGATAAACAATGAGACAAGGAAGTTGGCAATTGCAGCACCACTTCACAAAAATAGGTAGCAGGGAAGCCAATTACAGACCAGTAAGTCTTATGCCAGCAGTTGGGAAATTAATGGAAAACCATGCTAAAGAATTGTTAAATACCTGTATGTAAATGAGTTGCAAGATCTGAAACAGCATGGGTCCACTGGAGGGAGATCTTGTCAAAATAATTTATTTTAGGAGACTCATAGGAGACTGATAAATAAATTGCCATGTTTGGGTTTGGTTGTTAAAATAGTTGAATGGATAAGGCAATGGTTGAGTGGCAAAGGTTGTAGTTAATGGTGTATATTCAGAGGAAGGATGTGTTACTAGTGGGGTAACCTCAAGGATCTGCATTGGGACCCATACTTCTTAATATTTTTACACTAGGTCTTAATGGTAAAGCATGTCTTGTTGCAACAGTGTAGACATTCCCGGTGGAACAAGCCAAATGGCAAGTGCTTTAAGTAAGTTAGAATGGTTGTGAAAAATGTAAAATAATGAACTTGGGATGTAAAAATCCCAAGGCACAATATAGCATTGGGGGCACTGTTCTGTCAGTGACAGCAGAATAGAGTTACTTGGGAAGAATTTTTGAGGACATACAAGTAAGCAGGCAATGCAATAAAGCGTTGCCATAAACAATCAGGAGTAGATATAATCGAAGGAAGTATTACTTTACTAAGGAGGTGGTAGATAAATGGAATAGCCTCCCACAATTCACTATTAATGATATTAAATAATTGATGTTACTGCACAGATAGGGGGCACCCTTTCTGCAGGCCTGCAGTAAGAGCTCAATGAGCTTTAATAATTTCACATTTGGTTTGGCTACTAATCTACACTTTGGCATTAGACATCTTTGTCAATACTCTATAACCCGGTGAAATCTGTGGGGAAAAGAATCTAGATGTAATAACAGAATTCTTCGTTCAAAATCCATAGAACATCTTAATGAACCTATATACTTTAACAAATTTGGTATCAAATTGTATTCATTTGATAATGAAAGCACCTTGTTTTTTTTGTTCTATAATTTCTGAAATTTTAGCCAAGCTCCTATCTGCTGTATTTAGCTGTACAGTAACATAGCATTAAAAAAATAAAAGTCCACAAAGTGTGATCATTTTGTGAAGTATTTTTTGTTTTATGAGCATTATTGTCATGCTAAAATGTAAAAAAAAAAAAAAAAAAAAAAAATTATATATATATATATACATACATATACTTCATATGTTCCTGGCATTCATTTTGCGATGAACTCTGTACAAGATGGTCGGTTTCTTTACACATGAACCTAAAAAGTTCATATATTTGACTTTTCAGATAACCTGACCACGGTGTTTCCACTGGCATGCTCTTATTTTCTGGAATGATTGTTTCCCACTTGTCTACTAGTCATGCTAAGCCACGAAGAACAGCTGTTGATTACATTGTTTAAAAGATTCCATGGTAAATGAACTCATACCATCTGAACACTCTGGTCTTATTGTATGCAGGAGATGGTAACATACATTTAATATAAGGATTTGCACACTAAGGCAGACGTTACTGAATTTATTATGCATTATGAAAAGCCATCTCTGTCAAATTACTCTGCTAAAATGGCTGGTCTGGTCCTGAACAATGCATTGTTCAATCAGCGAGGTGACTTTCCAGAAATCTCTCTTATTTTACTTTGTATTATACAGATCTTCTTGCAGCGGACGCTCACCGGGGTTGGGCCATCATAATGTACAACAATGTTAGTGAATGGAAACCACATCACTCCTGCCAACCCCCACGTTTGTGAATACACCCCATGGTTGACTTAAATACTTAGACAAAGGATTTATTCATTATATTCATTCATATTCATTCATTCATTCATTGTAAAGAGCCAACCCTGGTAAATGTCCCCGCAAATAGGGCAGAGCTGGTTCTGCATAACCAAAAGCTTAGACGGTGTTTGCAGATAAGTTGTGGTTTCAGTGCCCTCTGTATGTTATGGACATCCAACCCCAGTGAGCTTCTGGGGCAGGAAGAGCTCGGCTTGCATTGTATAACTTATAGTTATATCAGTGAAATTTCTTCAAAACATGAAATTAAATTATGTAGAGATTTGTGAAGTAGGCCCCATCGTGTCTACTTAATATGGCAAACTTTAGAATCCTGTATAATACTGGAAAGGAATGCTCTTTGGTTGTATCATCCGGTAACTGCCTTCAACATTGTCTTACTAGGACTACGTGTCTCACCGAGGCCACCGAAACAGTGGGATCTGCTTCCTGATGGTATTCATGCATTACACCATCCCCTTCACTCCTAGTTATGCTTTATGTCTACCAGTTACAACGTCCTTCCAAAAATACAAATAAGATATGCTAATCTTTTGCATAAAACCATAAATATTGATTCAAAAAGCTCATTAAAAATTCATCAGCATTGCATTCTTTCGCATGGGCAACGAGGCTGGTTTATAGCATCTTCGCACCAAATTTAAGGAATGGTGGGAAAAAGCCTCACAGTGCATTGAGAGGAGATGCTTTGAAACATGTACATTGCAGATGAGGTTGTTGAACAAAATAAGAGTACTGGCAAACTAAATTTCATTTGTATTTTTTTATGCAAAGAGCCAATATATTATTTACAGGAAACTGTACACAGCTGCAATTCGCTATTTTCTTCGTAAAGCGGCTATTTGTTTGAAAAGCTATTTTATTCTTATAATGCGAAGATGAGCAGATCTGTAAAAACAAAGGGAGGCTATCAAAGGAAACTGTTCTTTTCTCAGGGGTTCTATTCTCAGCCAGCAAATATAGGAGCAGAACTATATTATATATATATATACACACACATGAAAGCCCACCGGGGTCTTTCTTTCCTTTAAAACCATAGTGATTAGTAAGCTAAGTCATGATCCCTTTTTATCTTGGAGTGTTTAGAACACAGTCCAAAGATGCATGTAAACTGGATTTGTTTTCTTGGTTTTGTGTTCTGTTTAATTCCCCATGAAAGCCACACAGTTTCCTGTCATCCTGGGAATATCGATTCTATTATAACACACATTTTTTTGGAAGTTCTAAATCTTAGAAAATCTTAATTCCTTGATGTGTCCTCAGAGCCACGCTCATGCTGTAAATTGTAATAACAGTTCTGGCACACTCGCACCGGAGAAGATATTTTCAGTCGCTTAATTTCTGACTGGAATCGACTGCACCTGGTGTTTTGAGAAGAAAACATTTTTTTTTAATTCATAAAATGCATTTTTTGGAGGCCTGTACATTTGTCTAACTTTTTTTCATTTGACAACGAGTTTAAAAAGAAAGGTGAAAGGGGTTGTCAATAATATGGATTATGATGCAAAGTTTGAAATGTGGTCCAAACTGTAAGAAGATTCACGTACCTGAATATTTTATTTTTACATATATACCGAATCTGGATTTGCGTTCACCAATCCCTAATGTTGTTTCAATATGACCAGTACATATGAGCAGAGGGGTACTTACTTTTGGCAAAAAAGTTGCCCACAATTTCGGCAATGATGACGTCTCTCGGTCAGGGAAAACCGCACGGCACATCCTGAACAGCTGTCCATCCCTTCATCTTTCACCCAGTGGTCAGCAGCTGATCGCCCAGGTTGGTCACTTACAGACCAGCTAAACACTCTACCTCTGCTGTCTCCTACCAATATCCTGCTGTGATCTCTGTAGAAAGGGATAACAACAATTACAAACAGAAACCTTCCTGTAAACCAGCTGTAATCCTGCTAGGACACAAAGGTCACCAGCTACAGACCACTCTACTAGGATGAGTATGAAAAATTAGTCACAAAGAGTGGGAGAAATGGGGCAAAGGACCTTGCAATAAGAGACATTCCTAAACATTCCTGCAGCTGGTACTTTAGTACTATGGCCTAGATCAACTAGACTTAAGAAGGCAGGTCTAGGCCTCTGCCACAAAACAGAGGGCAGACAGCCATAGCTGGCATTGCCTCCATAGCACTCTGTACTCCGCATTGCATGTAATATCTCCACGCTCAACAGTATGGGCGGTGTTAGTTGAGAGGTGGTTGGGGGTGCTTCCCTGAGTCAGGCCATGGACAGTACCCCAGTTACACTCATGTCCCAAAAGACCCAGAGGAAATCTACTTCTTTTACCACCTGCTCTCTGAGTTTGTTTGTAAACCCATAAGCCAGTAACTGGTTAGAGTTGAACTGTCCACAAGACCTATTACATTAATCATCAAAACACAAAAAAACAGTGAATACCTTGTCATTTACCGAGCCATTTCCACACACACACACACACTTTTAATAACATATTTGCCCTGCCAGCATAATATTTCCTCAATGTCTACTACCTAACTCGTCCATTTCATTTTTCACATATTAGTTTATATCTAGATTAGCAAGGTGTCTTTTCGATACCTTAATGGGGCCCACATAAATTCAATTCTTAACTTAAAAGTAAACAGCTCTAAAATCTAAAACCGACATACAGTTTTTATGCTATAATGATTAATGCAGAAGTCTCATGGGCGACAGTTGATCATTAAGCCTTAGAGATATATGGAAAATATATCTGAAAAGGCTCATTACTTAATATACAATAATTTGTCTTAGAAACTCACTTGGAGATGCCTAGAGCAGTGATTTCAGCGGGGTGGGCATTATCCTTCCGATCAAACGCTGTGTGCATAGTAAGCTTGCTTCTGAATACCAACTGCCTTTCCCATCTGTAGCCTGAAAGATAAGAGATATTGGGTTTGTTATGGGCTCTGTGGAATTGCAAATGAAGGAGAACAAATATGATTCAATCTGCATGTTTTATTTTGTCAATAAAATAAAAGAAAACTTTAATCCAAAATAAATAAATTGAAATGTTCTCCCAAACTGCTGTAAGCCAAATAACCATAGCATGGCCTTCTTAACCAGCAGGACTTTTTTTAAGTAATCACTGGGGGGTGGTATGTTTACAGAACACAAATAGCATTTCATGAAGAAAGAAAAAAAAAAAAAAAAAAAAAAAAAAAAAAAAAATAAATCGGTAATAAGTGACTTTCACCTTCTGTCGCATTGCTCAACTTATTATAATTATACAATTTAATATACAATTCATTTTTTTGCTGTGCACATTTGCAGGTTCTGACCAAACCTTGGGTTTGAGCAGTCCCTACTGCCACACGGGTTCCTCATTAATGGTGTACAGAGAATGCTTAAAAGGGTTTGAGAGTCTCTTTTGGGTTAAAATTGCAAAGCAGTCCCAGTGATTCAAGCGCAATGGTAATCAATATAGCTATGGAAAAAAAAACTCAGCAAACTTGGGGTACTTATAGTGGTGGGCTAAGCAATATATGGCCATAGAGTGTGATGGAATCCACAATATTTATGCCTCTGGGTATGTGCTGAATTCTTGCTTTGTTTTGCTTTGGTACTGCAATACCACACATCATGTTTGCACTTAAATGTAATAATAGCCACAAGAAGACTCCACAGATGGGTAACCCAGTATACTGTCAAACATGACCAACTCACTGATAACACTGATAACATTGTATTGAGTTTTGATGCAGCCATCTGGTGCCTTTTCTGGGGGGTAATCATTTTTTTTTTAAGATAAAACTGGTTGTACCATTTTCATTGTTCTTCCAAACTGTCATTGATTCAACTCAGAAGTTGATGCTCCTTACCTGACTTGAGTTTGTTGTAGTGCTTTGACTCGGACTGGTTGGCTTGCATAGCACTCTGGATGTGCGGGAACTGCATCTTACACTGACCCTCTGAATAGTTTACAAAGATGAAGCCATCTTTTTCATCCAAACTGAGCTGATCTGACCAGCGTCTGGACTCATCCGAGCCACTGTCTCCTGACCAGGCTGACAGGCCAGCCCTGGCAGAAGATGCTCTTGCCCTGTGGCCAACACTGCTGGGTTGCTGTTGGTTGTCCTTTGTCCTAGTGTCCTGTATGGCACTTTGATCTTCCACGTCAGAGTCACTGCTGTCATCATCCTGGGCTTCGTGCCCTGTGTTTGATTACAATTACAATAGAAACATAGGTAGCAGGTTATTGGGACAGATTGTACACAGAGGGCAAAAGGTGAAGGCATCAGTTGACTTCTGAAGTTCATCTGTTGTGTTGGAAACATGCTTTCATAAACCTCTCCACTAATATCTATAACAGGTCACACATCTACTCAAACAGCACTATCATTAACCCTTAATGACAAAATGCATTGTTTTCAATGGGTTTAGGGACTGCCCATTGTCCTTAAGGGGTTAAAAATGACAGGGTAGGCATTTCAGAGCAGGAATTTAGACTTGTACTAGCCAATAAATGGGCCAAAATATATGTGGATCTTCAGTAGTTTGGTTTACAGGTCTAAGCCATCACCATCACCGAGGTGTGTAAGGTGCACGGGAATAATAGATCCCATATGCCTAAACTATCTAAGCAATCATTCCTGACATATGCAATTCAACATTCAAATCTGACCAGTTAGTGGTACTGCAGGCTCACAAAGACAATCAAATCCACAGGCACTGAACACAATATACATAGTAACAATTTACATTAGAGTAATTTCATATAGACAATACCTAAATGTGCTTCTGCACAGTCATCTGTGATCTCCAGAGTATCTGATGGAGCTGGAGCGGGTGTTTCTGGCACTTGTAAAAACTCCATTCTCCAGAACTTTGGGAGACAAAGGAAGAGGTAAAACCATCATTAATGCTTTCCATATACAGCATCTTATGCCATTTCTGTACATTAGGGACTCTGTGGACAATGATCATGATGCACCGTGCCATTATATATGTGTATTAGCATCCACAAACCAAGAATGTTAACTACCCCCCAGTACTTTTTTGGTGTTTTGACAAAATCCTAAAGACATAAACACAACATAACACAAGATGGTGCCAAAATAATAAACCAATACCCCGATAACAGCTCATGTCTGCATATTCTAGATCATTATAGAGTTCATGCTTTTTTTAACCCGATGGAGGGGGTTACATTGTTGAGGAGTGGAATATTAATCCAGCTTCTAAACAAAATGATTCACTTACGCGGACAACTCCATCTGAGTGTCCCGTGACAAAGACGTTCTGGGTGTCCCACTCGTTCATTTCCGACAAGCAGCAGCACAGGATCTGTTGACTTCTCCCTGTAAATGTGTTCACGCTCACAATAGGGTTGCCATTGATGCTCCAGACGTGGATATAGGTGCCAGCACAGGACACTATATCACCCTGTGAGTTTCAAGAACACTCTTTTAGATAGTGTATGATTCATTTTGTCACTTAGAAGGGAAAATGTAAAGTGCTCTTATTGCTTTACGGCATGTAATGTACACTATAGTTTCGGGAACTTGTCAATAGAATAACAATTGATGTTTTTGTACTTTACACATTATAGTATCAATAGCATAGATCATAAACCATACAGTAAAATAAGCTTGGAGGTGAAAGAAAAGATGGAGGTGATGAAAGTTGAGGGGAAATATGTGGAAATGTTAGTAGTAAATTAATATGAGACAAGATAAGTCTAAATAGAAGCCAGCACTACAACATACATGAGAACATCAATATTGTTCATCACAAGTGATGAACTTCAATGTACATGGCTAGTTGGGAATGACTTTAGTCGCAAAGAGTCGCCAGCATGTTATTGTGGTCTAGACAGCATCTTTTCAATACCGACCAGAGATTCTCTTGGGGGCAGGGAACACACTCCAATTTAAAGAAAAGTGTAATAAAATCAGAATCTTACCGTTAGCTCATTGATGCTGAGAGCAGACACCGGAGCTCTATGTCCACGTAACTGTGTCACAAATGAGAGCTTGTTCAGATCCCAGATGATGCAGGTGCGATCACGGGATCCACTCACCACAATGTGATAGGCTAGCGATGCAGTCAAACAGGTCACCGTATCCGTATGTCCAATCAAGGCCTGTGACCAATAAGTTAAGCAGAATGTTGGAGATAATGTTGGAGATAAATTACACACAGACAGCTTAGCTGCTGTCTACATACCAGAAATTTAGATTTCCATCTCCCATTGAGTTTGTATGCAGCTGGATGAAATACAATGATGTTCTGTATCCACTCATGTGCTCTTACACTTTCCTTTATAACTTATACCACACGTTCATCTTCAAAATGAAATAAAATGTATTATCTAAGCTATAGGGGCCACAAAGAACCGTCGCATGGTACGAATAGCCTTAATGATTGAGTTGATGCATCCAACCTGAGTAGTGCAAGTTTCTAATTGCATTTTTTATATAATTTTATAGTATTTAATTATATTTTTGCTTGTTAAGCAAAACACAGAACACATTAACTGTTATTGTTCCACGAGGGTTCAGGAAAAAAGCACTAAAAACATTGGCTAGGATGATGACAGTGTGCTTACCTGTTTCAGTGTGAGCGATTTCGCCCTCTCCTTTGACATTCCTATTTCCCACACACAGACCACTGTACTAGTGCCTCCTGTGATAACCAGTTTAGGATTTGGGCAAATGGCACACATAATTTGTCCCCATTCAGACAAGCACTCATAAACGACAACAGCCTGCCAAACAAAAACATTTAATTAGCAGACCCAAACAAATAATGGTTATTATTAACGAGAATTCAGTTCATTATGTTAGACTTCTACATGAAGTGAGGCATAAATGTATGTATATGTATATATATATATGTATATATATATATATATACACACACATATATATATATATATATATATATATATACACACATATATATATATATATACACACACATATATATATATATATATATATATACACACACACATATATATATATATACACACACACACATATATATATATATATACACACACATATATATATATATATACACACACACATATATATATATACACACACACATATATATATATATATACACACACATATATATATATATATACACACACATATATATATATATATACACACACATATATATATATATATACACACACATATATATATATATATACACACACACATATATATATATATACACACACACATATATATATATATATACACACACATATATATATATATATACACACACACATATATATATATATATATACACACACACATATATATATATATATATACACACACACATATATATATATATATATATATATACACACACACACCATATATACCACTGGGCCCCTAAAAAAATAAGAAACACCAGAAAATGGGGGATCCAGCCAAGTTCGTTCAGTACTTCAAAAAGAGTAAAAAACATAGTTGCAAACCTTGTCGGATTCATAGGTTCCGAGTCTACAGCTGAGATCTGCATATCCCCAGGCAAATGTTTTGTTCCAGGCTGGTGGGATAAGAACCTTGTTGTGTTCTACAGCCAGAATGCCTTTATCTGTGCAAACGATTTGACCCACTTGTTCTTTCAATTCTTAGAATGAAAACAATAAAAAAAAATGCTTTTGAAGACATATACTTTACATAGGACTTGCAATATACTCTTTTCTTGTACCATTCACAAATTCTAGGGTACTGTGTTCAATTTAGTAAAATTAAAAAAAAATAATGGCCATACATTGTAAATTGGCGATTGAAATGTTATTTGTCTCTCCGTTACCTTTGACAGGAGTCAGGGAAGGCCTTAGATTGTCCAAATGATGGAAAAATATCTTGTCAGATGCAGACGCCACTGCCATGGAAACTGATGCCATCTCTCCGTTGTTCCGACTTCTGACACGTTTTGGCGGGTGGGGTTTCTTAAATAACTACATTTTTGAAAATGTAAAAGTGAATAAGAAACACTGGATAATACACACCGATATTATAACCAATACCGTTCTCAATCTTTGCTAAACCACAATTCCCTTTTTATCCTGCCAACCGCGATTTAAACCAACCCAGGCAACTATAGGTTACATTCTGAAAAATGCGTTTAAATCCTGCGGAAAAAAAGCCTCTATATACAGGCCAATATACTATTTATTTGATAATTTACAAAAATGGTCCTGTATAGGTTTACTACACAACATTCTTGATTAAAAGCATGTGTATATTAATTTCTTATTTTGTTCTTAATACTACCATTGTGTTTTACCTGCTTGGGTATTTGCCCAAAGTTGTTTATGAAGCCTATGGTAGCAGTCTCTTTTAATGGGTCATTTATATTGTAGATGTCCACTTGACCTTCGTAGAAGAGATGATGGAAGACATTGACCGCTTCTACTGCAGCTGGACCCTGTTGCTTGTATCCAAAAATGAGATCAATCCACTCGTGCAGATGAGCGCTGACATAGTCGCATTCAAGAGCCTAAATCGATAATAGACAGTTTGATATCCAATTCTCTCAAACACAACTTCCAAAACAATTAATGATCTTTTTTTCCTCTGGTAATGTAAAAGCCCACATCTAGGCATATCCCTTTCATATCAGAGTATATGTAGCAGATAAAGGGCAAACATTGAGGACACCCAGCAGATGCCTAAATGTTCCAGATATCGATTGAAAAAAGTATTGTTACCGGTAATAACACATATGGGTATCCTGCCCACTTTTGCCTTTTATCTGTGTAAAATATTTGTACGGCTATACAGTGCTTTATATTCTTTGCTCTATTGGGTGTCTTAATGTAATATAAAACACTATATTTTATGTCATGCTTGGTGTGCTTCAGACTGGTATTTTAGTTTTAGAGTGAAATGTGAGGAGTTTTGATCAGGTACGATAATGGTATGCCACTTCTTACCCAGTACAACAGACAAAATATGCTACGTTACCTAAATGGGGATAATTAACTTTATTTATATACCATCGTTATTAAACTTTGAAATGTGAGGTGCTTTGCTATTCTGCAAAGGAAAATTAAATTAAAGGGATGCAGCTCTGCGGCCTGCAGATTGCAAATTAGACTACCCTGAGGAGAATGAAATATTAATCGGTGAATTCAAATCAGTCATTGTGTTTTCCTTACCTCTCTGTGTACACGGATAAACTCTCGTGGGTCTCCTTTAGCCCAGGGAGGAAGAATGACTTCACCCAGCTTAGTTCCGTTTTGCTTAGCACCTACAAGTAAAAATATAAAAATAGTTACTATTTGTATGTTATTTCTTATATTCAATGTACTATAGAATACATTGTAAAACAATTACATATGAAGTTTGAAGAGGATTTGTCTCTTGATAAAAGTCTCCGTCCGGGACTGAGAAGTCGAGTCTTTGTTATATTACATAACACTTGTGCTATAATGAGATAGATCCTTGGTGTGCTCTATTTCTTTAAACTTTATCTAAAGGCTGCATGAGGCACCCTAATATATTACACATGGAGGATGTGTGCACTGTATATGACACAGAATTTTGGAAGTCATATGATATTAGACAAATCGTATACATTTTGCTTACCAAGATCAAAATTGTTGGAGTTTAGCAAGAATTCAGGGAGATAAAAGAACTCCGGGATCAGTTCCTTCACATCAGCCATGTTGTGTTTCGATGCCGAGTACCATGCCTCACGCACACTGTGAAACATTCTGTCAGCAAGGTCAAAATGGCCGCCCTACAGTTAAACACAGGACAATATACCACATCCTTTAACATGTAAATACCATCCAAGGTTTTTGTGGGTGTATATGGGTGTACTGAATCAAAAATATAAAATGTAGTATATGTAATCATATGTTTTAAATAAATGTAAATTACCTGAAGCCGCAGAAAAATCTGTGTGAATGGTTCCATTCGGACTAAGTAGGAGGCAACAATCATTGCAGAGGAATAATGGGTTCCATAATGATAGGCAGGTGTTTCACCTTTTAGTAAAAAAAAAAAAAATGAAAAAAAAAACATCAATTGTCTCAGTAAATACAGATAATGAAACAGACACACATGTACATTATATAAATGCATTCAACTAAGACCAGAGGAACACACAGCATGATCTGCATATCGGGGAACTGCCCAGAGTCTCCCCTCTTCTAGGGAGGTGGCTTTGTGAAAGGGTAGTGCTAGGCGCGCGTAGGGTCCGGGCTAGGCCCACACATGCTTTAATGGGTTGGGACTGGGAGGGAAGTGGGTAGGGGGGTGAGGTTGGACATATTGCTGTTTTTTTCCATTGTGTCTCCTATGTATGTGGAGATTGTGCTGTGTAAGTATAAAGGCACCGTGGTATTCTGCTAGTAATAATGAATTCATGCAAACACCTTTATAAAGATACTTACCATTGGGATCTTCCCAGTCTTTGTAACGCTTCTTGTATTGGCCAAGTCTGTCATCTGTTTGTGCTCCCATTGGTTTGGCCAAGTTTCTAAATGTTTTGGGACTGGTCAGATCCAGTTCCTTTACGTAAAGTGGACAGACAACAAAAGACGTTTTTTTCCACATCCATTTATAACATAGAAGCAAGTCAGACAAGAACCCATTCAGCCCATTTAGTCTGCTAATTCTTTGTATTCATATTCATTTTTGTAACTTTGCAACATGCCAACTTGCAAACTGGGGGGGGGGTCTATTCACTAAAGGTAAAATGTCTGGTGAACTTTAGTGAGGATGCCTCTTACAAAGGCCTCCTAAATATGAATCACAATATAGATCCAGACATTAATGAAGATGAAAACAAAACTAACTGGTAACTCCTGAAACATTTAAACCATTAATTCATGTATAAATCACATTAAAAAAAGATGTAAAATGTATCCGGAATACATTTGCATCCTAATGTTTTCATTAAACGTTTTACTTCAAAAGATTGTTAGGAAAAGATTGCCCAAGGGGTTCAGGGACACAGAAAACCCCATATCCCCATATTAACATTATTTATTCTCAATTGAAAACAAAGACTAAAAAAACCCATAGCGTCCAAAACAGTCCAAAGAAGGCAATTGTGTTATCAGGTTGAAAAGCAGCAATTACCTCAGAGTCGTAATCTGCCAGGATCCATGGAAAGACGGGGTACTGCATGAGATCATTGTACGATCTGCCTGCCAGAGTGTTTAAGTGCATCAAATACTGGAAATTGCTGATTTCTCCCCTCTGCACAGAGACAGAAGTGTAGGATTAGCGACAGAGCAAACAAAAATGGGCACAATTTCATTTATATTCAAATTTTTCCACACAGGATAAGTGACAAGAAATCAATATTATGCGACAAGCCCAGGACAGATTCAGTAGTGTCACTGTGTATGACTGACTGTATGCAGTAATTGGGGTGCTCAACAATTCTAACAATACAATAAGAAAAATGCTCCTATAAAACGTTCATTTTCAGATGGTGTTAACATTTTTTAATTGGTGAGGCCACACATAATAAAAATTACATTTTAATGCGTCCTTTTTGGATCAGAAAAGATTACAGCTGACTATGTGAACAAAGAAACCTTTTTAATGTCTTTGAACAGTTTCTGTTTAATTAGAATTTTGAAAAAATGTAAAAAAATGCAGATTTTTTCAATAACACACAACAATTGTCATACCTCCCATCTCTGCGTCACAGACCTTTCTCCAACCAGTGTGCTAAGCAATCCAGAACTAAAAAAGAATATAATCAAATTATTTCCAACCTCGAATATCAACTAACCACTTAAAAGATAACCAAGCACAATCAGAAAAACCCTTCAGAGAAATATCACATGCATACCCTAATTACTGAATATAAATCCAAGATTTTTTTTAAGATAAATTCATCCATACAAAAAACACTAAAATGTTATTATTAAAAGATAGCACTGCTCCATCCTGAGCATAGGTAATTTACAGAATCTGGCACAGAACTGGCCTATAAAATGAAATAAAATATATGAAAAAACAAGCCTTACCTACATAGGAGCATAAAAGTACTTACCCTTGCTCAACACTGGTATTTGGACGCTGTCCAGAAACTGATTCTGAGCTATCTGTTAAAGATGGAACAACAGCCAAAAACCTGTGTATTGTATAAAAAAAAAATTCAAATGTTATCTCAGAGTCTTATAACATCATATTAATTAAGGGACTCTAGATGTAGGATACAAGAAGGTATCCTTCTACTTCCCTGGTTTAAAGAAGGTGGGCCATCATCTACTATCCGTATCTAACTCCTGGATGCCAAATTAGATTTTCTGACATTTTTTTTCTTTGTTTTTTTTTTCTTTTTTCAACTTTACATGCCTCTGTAATGACTGTTTTACCAGTACTTCAAGCGTATCCTACCTTTGGTAGACCTTGTTTCTGACTCCTTTTTGAAAAGCCAATAAATAATTCCGTCCATCCGCAGAAAATACTTCTACAGCAATAGGCTGCAAGACATTAATACATAACATTTTATATTAATCACAATGCTGAGAGCGTATCAGTTCCAACAGAGAACGCTCGTGGGATGCTATGTTGACTTCCCATTTTAATCTTGACCAAAGCAGATTCCATTGGTCGTACTTTGATGAAGTTTACAGTTTCGTTACTTCCGCATGCACACAGATTGCAGCATTTTCCATGACTGACCTGTAACAAATATCGTCGTTTATGGACTTCTTTGATATCTTCATAGGCAAAAATGCTGCAAGTCCTCTTTAGCTGACTGGGACCCTGTCTGGCTCCTCTTGGAATGATTGGTTCATGCATACTGATAATGCAAGACAGGGTGTCCGTTAATAGATACATGTACATCTAATACTAAACATACTAAACATGAAGATTACGTTTTGCTCATATGACAAGTTTAACCTCAACAAGCTTCACGCTCCATTTATGTCAGGCTTTGCCGAGACTTATATAACTTCTATTGATTCATTATTAAGCACAACTCTGACCGTACTAAATAAAGCTGGGGCAAGAAAAGTTATATAGTTATTTGTGAGACACAAAAAGCATAGACAAAGCATCAAAGGAGGAAAATAGCAAGCTTTGAAGCTGTATTATTCCATTTTGACGTTACCAGCTGGTATCTTGATTCTTTTTCTGAGTTGGACAAATATGTCCAGAGAACTGACTTTAACAAGCTATGTCCTTACTTTACTGGCAATGTTTCAATGTCCCGGATCTCCCTGTTGGCTGTCATTGTAAATCCATCCACCACGTAAAAATGTTCTTTTCCAAAGAGGAGAAGGCCTTCACCAGTGTCCAAACCCTGAACTCTGGCACAGCGATACATGTGTTGAATCTATAAAAGAAAAAAAAAAAGCAAGCACATTTATAGACCCCCTGTCTCTATTAATAAAAAAAATGACAGTACATGGCTTAAAGGGTCATTGTCTTGCAAGTCTTGTGTTACACTATGTCCACTTAAACAAACCACGAACTTTGTGAATGTTTAAAATATTTTTCTATTTTTTTTACTGGGTTTAAAAACAATGCAAACTCAATGTTATAATATTTTAGCTTAGAATTTTGGTTTAGAAAAAAAAATGTACATTTTCCAGATAATAAAAGCTGTATTAAATATGACCATCCATTCTGAGAGATAACATGCAGAAGTGCAATTCTCCTTACTGCCTAGAGGTGGCGATACTTCATTTACCATAAACCCGGATTTATGACATTAAGGTGACTATAGTCCATAAGCCCTCAAACAAATACATTTTGTAAACTCAGGCAATAATTATAAAGTACATTCTGGATAGTAAATTCTAGATTTTAGGGGATGTAAATTTCACTTTTTGAAAGGAGAGAACAAGCTGAAAGAAATAACTGGCTTTCAGAAAATCATCTTCTGCGAGTCCATTGATCATAAAGCATGTTGGTGAACTTAAATATTAGTTTTGATTAGACCATATTACGGAAAAATACAAAATCTGGATTCCTAGTGATAATTCAAGTGTGCATTTCTTTACAGGTAAGGTTAAGTACCTTTTCTCCCTCCTCAAGCAGCCTCAGCAGGGTTGTGCTGTCCATTTTCTCTTCTTCATCCATGGAAGAACCTTCGGACAGCTGATCCTGTAGAAGCTCTTGGCTTTCATCTTCCCCTCCATCAGGAGCTGATCGTGATCGCTTTAGAGGTGCTTTTACCAGACCTGCATTATACAGGAAATGAATCGGTGGTAGTAAATGGATAAAACAGATCGCGACCGCATCCAAATTAAAAAATTGTGTCGGTTATAAAAAAATAGACTAATTTGACCTTTAGTTTTTTGGCAATGCCACTTATAAACAATCCCTTCTCGTGGGGAGGGATGTCCAACTTAACAGCACCCAAATAACAAATGTAAAGAAATTAGTAATATATTGTATCATGGCTGAGGAAAAAAATATTTTTCTCTTTACCACAATAACAAAATTTGTACTTATGTACAAATGTGATGATGTGATACAGTTCTAAAACAAGAAAATGTGCGTCAGATACAAGATGGCCTTTTTAAAGGAGTGAACTATAAGGTCCCTTCAGGCATGAAATTGCCATTGGCTCCACAAACAAAGTACAGCAAGTGTAATATCCTACCATAGATCATTTTACTATATTTCGCTATGTTTTATGGTAAGTTTAACCGCTCATAAAAATAAACACAGGACAAAGTGGCCAATGCCAATACCGTGCCAATTCAGTGGAGTAACAAACCTACATTGTGATATTTCAAATCAAAGTAAGCAATGTACGTGACTGAATTTCCCCCCATTTATCTCACCTTTGACTCTAGCAATGGTGTCTTCTCCATGCTCTGGCTCATGCTGAGCTGCTTCACCCTCAGAGTTTTCTTCTACCGTATCCTGAAACACTGCTGGGTTCCCCGGCATCAGGCGCATGTAGTAGTCCTTACTATCATAGCTGACTGCACGACGGTAACGAGCTGGTCTCTACGATAAAATGTCATTCATAATACACAACTAATAAAATGTCTTTCTACAATTATATCTGTTTCCGTACGTTTCAAAACCTGCAACAGGTGGCAGATTCTAAAGCAAGGGGCTCTATGATAGATGCAGCTCGCTAGGTTGTAAAGCTTTATCTAAAACAAATCACACTTAATGATACTACTATGCAGAGTTTACATGCAGTCATATAGGTCCGAGTAACATCGGACATCAACATGTCTTTGAAGAGTGTGAAGAAGACAATATGGTTCTTTAGTGCAGAGCCGATTAGAAGCAGAAGACCATTAAAGAGACAATTGTGACAGAATGCTGCCCTATGTTTCTGTGTGCGTGGTATAAATTATCATGGGATTATATTGTCCATCTTCTTATTCTCTGCTCGTCTAAGCAGGCCCTCCTCAACTTTTGTTTCCAAATTGTTGCTGCACTACTTGTTATAGCCCATTAATCCATTGTACAGCTTTGTGGAATATGAAGGCTCTATATAGATCACATTATAATTAATGCTATTAATTAGTAATAATGCATTGCAAATATTTGCTCTTTAGATCGTGTCTGCTAAATTTACAGAGAATGGGCAGATCGGTATATGCATTGTGGTCAATGCAGGTCAATGTGTATGTGTCCTAACAAATTGTATTAATTTAGCTGTGACCATACAGAAACATTTGAGGCTTCTCAAATCCCCTTTTGTAAATAATTTTGTGGTTTACAGTGATATAAAACCCAAATTACAGATTTTTTAATCTATGACATCAATAATCACAAAACATTGCATTATGACATTAAGGTGACAAGATGTCCAGTCACAGCAACCCCTTTATCTTTTCAGTACCCAGTTATGCAAAGCTTGTTGGCTCTCTAAATATACGATAATAAAAACAAATTAAAAGGCCTACAGTAGCAGAATTATTTTCCATTGGGCACAAGGCAATTACATACCTGGGCCTACAGTTAAAACTAAAACACTGGGTTTCTGGGCTAAATGATCTAGGCACAATCGGTTAAACCTTGCTTTGAAACTATTAGGACAAATATTATTTCAGCGTCTTCGTATTTCCGCAAGAGCTGAAGGGTCATGTGACCTGCCAAAGAGTCATAGCTGCGAGAACGCGGCCCGTGACAGCTCCATTAATGTGCATCGTTACCACAGCTTCATTACAGAATATTGGGAAACAATGAGAAGGCTCCAAGTGGAAGGTTAAGGGAAGCAGATAGGCCATGCAGAGGAGGAACACTTTCTACAATTACCTGAAAATGAACATATGGTACAATATATTGTTATAACAGGGGATGGGGCCAAACCTCAGAGCTAAGAAACCGAGATTTGCCTCATGTGTCTATGGCAAACCGTATTATCAAGCATCAAAAACAGCGGAGGTATCCGTCTGTCTATGGACAACAACACGATGTCTGAGGTTATGATATCACATGTCGAGAAAGATTCTGTATTTCTGTTATAAGGCGGCATTATGGTATCCATAACACCTACCATTATGATATGCTCATTTTCATAGCTACCACACGGGCAGCGATAAGTCCTGCAAGCCTGCAGTCTCAAGCTTAAGACATAAGCCTTGTTAAATCATGCTCCCAGTGCTGCTTTTTTTAGTGTAGCTGCATTTTTCACATAAATGAAGCGGTTCGTTTATCTTTTTACCTTGTCACAGGCTGCCATAAAGATCCCTTCAGAGGTTTCAGGCAGTATACACGGAAAGTCAGACTAAAACAAGCCATTACGTGTAAATATAGATCAGAGGTGAAAAATACATCTAGGTCAATAAAACCAATAAAAAAGGCCAATGAAGGGTATACACGGTGAAAGACTGTCGGAGTAGGTTTCAATCATGGGAATTTCCTCTTAAAAGAAAGCCTTCCACACCCTAATTAAAGTAAAGCATTTCTGTATGGCGATGTAACACTCATAAGCATGATAGAGTACTATATGATCTAGGGTACACATGGAACTATTGCTTCATAAGTTATGATAATTAAAAACGGCTGCTTTCTATACAACTGCTCTACAGACTTTTCAGATATTTGTCAAAACACTGCAGCTGATACCTCACGATCAAGAGTCTGGCAAAATACAGTGGAAATCCTTATCCAACCTACCATTGTGTTTGTGTCGTGCTCCGCTTCGGGGATGTAAGGATAGTGGATGTAAAACATGTCGTTTCTCACAACCTTCTTTCTCATTCTACACGGCCCTTCAGTCATTTCCAGCATCCACTTATCCAAGTGGGAGCCAATGGGAGGACCCCAAAGCCCTCTCTCCCGGAGCAGCTCATATTCGATCTGGTTCCATTCCTCTGTCACATACTTTAGAGCATTCTGCTGTCTCTGTTAACACAATACATAGCAATAACACTTAGCTCGAACACAACAGCTTATTAACCCTTCCTTCTTGCTGACCATCTGATCATCTAGAATTCTTGAAGAAAAAAACATCAAAATGAGTAAAATGCCTCAAGTGCATATATGTTGCCAGGATGTATTCTTTCTATGACTTACCACCAAGGGAACACTTTATCAATCAAGTGTAGCCTCCAGAGATTATTGGCTATTAATCACTAAACCCATCATTCCTACTCCATTCACATCAGCCCTCCTTTCCTACACATTATTTTAGGATGTACATTAATCTGTAGCCAATTCACTAACCATAATTCAGAATCTCACATTTCCTGGACTCGGTTCTGCTTAGGAAAAGTTGCAGGCACAAACAAGATTGCCTCTAGAGCTAAGCATCCCATGAAGAATTGTACAATCATGTTGGACTGTTTCCTAACCAAAAATGGTTAGTTGGTTCTGCAAAGGGTTTAGAGAATGTTCATGGACCATGACCTTCTGGGATCATCATCTCAGAGTTATTGCCAGCACAAGTTCCTCTTCTTATCCCTAAAAGCATTTACCTGACCTCTACAAAACCTGTTTATAATATATGAATGTTTTGAATCTATTTAAAAAATGAATTAAGAGTGTGCCACAGACACCACAGTGATAAGAAATCCTTGGAATACAAGGTCAGAATTCTGATTTTGTTTTGTTCTTATTTTGTTTGTTCCTTGTAGGGGCCACCTGAGAAGAGGTGCAGATGAAGGACATTGGTGCTGTTTTCAGTAACACGATGTGTTCCTTATGTATCAGACCACATGGGAAATCAGTGAGCAAACAGGAAATCTAAGCCTACAGCCCTTTCACTCAAACAACTCTGTTTAAATAGATCTGTTGATGGCAAAGTAAAAAAAAATATACCAGTATATATATATTTTTTTTATTTTAGACCTTGTTCTACACTTGATTCATTGTTAAATCTCATTGTTCCTAAACCTTCTAATAGATAGTAAACTCAGAAGAGCAGGCTCTCTTTTCCTTCTGTACTATTAACCTGTGTCAGCTTGCTGTCAAATTACACATGGTCACTTTTAACATTATAATTAATCACTTCCCTTAAGAGTGCCATAGAATCAGATGTAATGCGCTGTAATTAAGAACTCATGCTTTGTAAATCAGATCAATCTATCTTAATTCATGTCTTCTGTAGTAGATATAAAACGATGATCTCTTACCTCTTGGTATTCTTTATACTGCATATCTACCAGGTCCCGCACAACAGCTATGTGTGTAAAGATCCACTGCGAGATTTCCTGGGGGGGGGGGGGGAATGTAAAATAAATTGAAATTCCATTCCAGAATTTTCTGTAGGTTACTTAAACCATCAGACTTGGACTTAACATTCTAATTTGCAGTTGGGTTGGACTGGATTGGATTGTTAGCAGGCTAAGGGAGTTCTTTGTACTTTGAGCATTTACACCGTCAGAACACCTCCAATTTTCCAGAGAATCTAAGTCCCTGGAAGGGCAATTAGATTTTTGTTTTCCAAATTAGATTTTTACTTTGATCATTCTCATAAAGCCTACTAATTAGCCATTTTCTGTAAACAATCTTTTTCACAAACAAACATACTGCGTTTATCTTTTTTTACCCCATTATGAAATGCAAAGATTCGTCATTTACAATTGAAAACCTTGAGAAAATGTTTGTACGGATTGCGTAGTATAGGATACAAGAAACAGTAACAGTTTATTATTAAAGGCCATTTAAGTTTGAAATTAAAAATTTACATATGCTACAGTTTACGACAATGTTGTCTTTTAGCAGGATATAACAATTAAAAAAGGAAACCTATAATTCTATATTTTTGACTGCATCCAAATTTGTACTGATATTTTATTCTAACACCTCCTGTGTTAGAGGTAGAAAACATGTGAATTTGCTAAATATTTTAAGTGCTCCTGAAGTGTATCTCTGCTGCTCCTGTGGTACAGAAAAGATTATTCCTTGCCTAAGAAATTCATTTCTTTTTCTCTTGGCTACATCAACTATGTCCCTTGACATGCAGACAGTGGGATTACTGCACACACCTGTGTAGAGAGGTTGTGTTTGTTAAGTCCGCTCTCCTTCCGGTTTCTTCGCGCACCCGTTAACTTAGAAAGACCAAAGCCACTGCTAACACGAGACAGCTTGGACTGGGAGGTTGGGACCAGGGCTTCTCCTTTACTGATGCACTTCTTCTCGTAAGCTGTGAAACAGATAATGATGAAGAATAGATTGTAAATCTGTAAGAGCAGACTCCTTCGGAATTGATATTTTGCCGTAAGTGTTATAAAATAATATTAATTTTATATTCTCTCTCATTGTGGTTGCCTTACGAAATATATAACAACTAGCTACAGCACATACTAACATCCAAAATGTTGCTCTGTTGTTCAAGCCTGTTCCATCATCCTAGCGCTTCAAACATGATCTTAGAATTTATTTTGTACGGATATCATTATTTTTAAATATATTATTGAAAAGAAAAAAAATTCATGCTGTAGAATCTTACGTTTCTGGTGTTAACGGACCCAACTGTAGCACAATACACAATGTTACCAGCACAAAAAGGCATGTGAAAACTCTTACCGAGATGATTCTGCCAACACCGTAGTGTTGCTTCCTCAATCAAGGGGCGTACAACGGTGATATCCACATGGCCTCTGTCGTTCACCGGAAAAGCCACTTTAAATAAATCCTCCAAAACTTGCTTCTTACTGTGAATCAGCTCTATCCACACGCGACTGACAGCTTTCAACAAGAGCTGGCGACCTAGAATAAACACGTCACCTTAAGTCCACTCTGTTTCTGAGTTTGTCTTACTGTTTCGTTGCATATATGTCTGAAATTGCACAGCGATCCACAACGCCGAATAAAGGGGAGGGAGAATCAACCATGCACAACTATCAAGCTCTAAGGTGTAGGGAGAAAGTCTGGGTCAGCCTAAGTCATGGTAGCACCTGACTGTAAAGGAATAATATGGGATTCTCTGCGGGATACAAGGTGGCAGCAGAAAATGCAGTGTACCTTCACTGACATCCTGATAGATGCCCTCTGGCTCAATATCAGACGGCATCATAATATGCCAAGTGGTCATCCTGGCTTCTGCTTCCAGTCCAAAGCCATCAGGGTTACTGAAACAAGATATATACATTTTCACATGATTCGCTAGCCAACGTCATGACCATGTGTCTAAGCACTCATAGCTGGAGATCCACAGTAACAGGTTACAGATGTTTCAGTAAGAACACTTTGTCGCCCTTTCTGGCCGAGGCCCATTAGTCTTGTAGTCCAAAACCATCTGAAGTAATGTTCACCCCTCACAGTACTGCTTGTTTTCATGGAGACACATAGCTGTCCCTCTAGGTGGATGAGACCTAGCACATTTTATTGTTGTCACCAGGAGTGTGTTGGTCTCAAGGTGACTTGATTCTTCACAGCAAACCATGAAACCACTGCGCTGTACCAATCAAAGTGAGCATATGCTGACATATCTAGTTTTCAACACTTTTCTCTCAGAAATTGCAGACAGACACAAGTGGAAGGATGGGTACTTCTAGAGCATGGGGTTCATTTTTCCCTATATAAAGGAACTAATAATTTCAGATTAAGTGCTTTTATAAGCTTTCCATTCAATGACCAGTTAGAAATAGGTTGCAGATTGAATTCTAGGTGGCAGTTATGTATAAATCCTTGGTCTGTCTCATTTTATATTGTGGTTCTTACCTTCCCATGTGGAGGTTAATCAAGCAGTGAGCTAAGCAGGCAATAAAATCCTGGTCGTGGTTCCCAGGTCCAAGAATCAGGTTCCTATTCACAGTGAGGACTCTCAGAGAATCAAGAAGAGCCACTTGTTGAGGTACTGTTTTGTGGGCTCTGGAGAGCTGGTACAATATGGTGCGATTCAAACAACTATAAATCACTTCGAGAGACAAGCCTTGAGAGCGCCGTTTCGACTAGAAGGAAACAAAAAAAAACATTATGGACTCTCTTACAAGAGGTTTCATTGGCAAAACTAATACCCAGTTAACTCGTCTCCTGGTGACTTTAAGGGAAGGAAGATACAATTGAGCAACGGAGCAAAAGACAGAACTGTGTTGGTAAAGCAGATACCAACCAGCATGACTCAAGGAATCTATATGTGTCCACTGCTAAACAGTTAATGTGTCTCTTACTGCTTAGAGGCAGGGGATCTCAATGTACTACTAACATATAAATGTATACTTTTTATAAATATTGGCAAGGGACAGTTGGAACGATAGACGCTTTTGCATGCATAGACGAATCAGTAAGCATAAGCCAAATATATATATATTTTTTTTTTTTAGGGAGCATTGACAATCCCACAAAAATATATACTTAAAGCAGTATATCTAATATTGCTTACATAGCACAATCCATGTATCATGTGCTGCTCCATGAACCAATTCAGGTTGCTTTTCAGTGACGGGGACACTTTAAAGACAACTTTAAAATACTAGAGAAATTTAAATGAAATCAAAATACTGATGAAAAAAGAAAACTGAATTCTGTCTGGCTCCATTGTAACAGCAGCAGAATGTAGTTTCCATGCCTTGTTCAATGGCTCATCAATGCAGATTGGAAACAGACCTCTGCACTGCCTTTATAAACATGACGGTGATGCATGGTTTCCAGAAAACCATCTTCAACCAAATTGAGAAAATAACCTAATAATAGAGGAATATTCGTGCAGATCCAGAGATGGCTGATCCCGTGGCACAGGTTTCGAATACATACAGCTTTTAATCTGCAAACATCATTACACTGGTTCATCTATTTTAGTGAACTGTTTCTGCTTGCTGACATGGTAATAGTAACCAGTAAAGGAGGATGGATGGTGAAGGTTACAGCTTTTCGTACCTGCGATAGTAACTGGATGATGCACTCTACCACAAGCTTGGAATCCTTGTTGAACATCCCTTGCCAAAGCTTATCCACCAGCCTTTGGGTGAAATAAAACACGTTGTTCACCAACACCTGGTAGTTTCCACCTGTAGTGATTGGTAAAGAGGCATCTTCACCTAAAAATAAAAAAGGTTCAGCATGTTAATCTACAGTTATTGCCTATAATTAGGTTTTGTGCGATCACCTAAATGGTGCTTTTAATTACAGATAGAAGGTTAAAGTTACCAAGTAGTCCACATTCATGAAATCTTCACAAAAAAATAAGCTTGTGTTGTCTAGGCTGCCTTTCAATAGGAAAATCAGGATAATATAGTCCAGAGATGTGTGTGTAATACCACATTTTTTGTATCTGTGCTTGAACACACACTATAGTGCCCAATAATGTTAAAGATCCATGCAGGACAGAAAAAAATATAATACTGCACATTTAAATTCCCTCTCTCTTTGAATCTTATTTAACAATTTGAAAGAAATTCATACATTGTAGCCCTATAACAAGCACATAATAGTCAAAAATTTGGAATTTAAAGTTAAATTGGTAAATAACACGCTTGTGTCAGTTTTTATTTGTACAGACACAAACATTACTCCCTCTATCAGTTACTATCCTTCACCTTCAGTCTGCGTGATCCCTGCATGAAGCCATCATTCCAATCTCATGTCCCCTCTGAACTATGCTGTCTCATTACAGGACTAAAAAGTACAGGAATGAAATGTGAGTCTTGTTACAGACATAGATGCATGTACTTGCATCCACCAGAACAGAGCTATGGGTGCAATGGTGGCCACATAAACGAGGTTGTGGCTACGCTGTTTGTCGCAGAAAAACCCTTTGAGAAACACTGCTCTAGAGCAGAGTATGCAATTTTTAATTCTTCAGATAATATTGATTTTCAGATTAAAAGTGAACTTTAACTATTGAATATTGGCTGGAGGTCATGGGCACTAGAGTCACACAACGGCCAGGAAAGGTAACTGTTGGGCAACCCTTTTATAACAAAAAATAATAAAAATAACAAATATGCATCTAAGACCAAAGCACTTCAGGCAACCAGATATAGATTCTAAGCTCACAAGAGCAGGGCCCTCTTCTGCTTTTGTACCAGTACATTATTGTTTGTGATTTGAAATCACGTAATCAATGTAATCTGCTGGCACTACATAAATAAATGTAATGTAACAGCTGGGTTAGCGCTGCAAATCGTTGAATCAGATAATGATATTCCAAAAAATCCCATAGTCAGAGAAAGGACCACAAAACATGAAGCTAATAAAAAAGTTAAATACCTAGCAGAACATCGGTGGCCAGCAGATGGTCCATCACGCTATCTAATATGCAAGTCTGGAACTCCTTTTGTTGGGTCCTTGTGGATCTTTCAGGAGAAGCCTACAAAAACAAACAGATAGTACTGTTAAAATGACAAGACTTAAACATGGAGGGTCTCATATCAGCAAAGCAACCTAGTTTAATCTTAACCCCTTAAGGACCAGGCTGTGTTTTACCTTTTGTACCATTGGGACCGAGGCTGTTTTAACACTTTTGCGGTGTTCGTGTTTAGATGTAATTTTCTCTTCACTCATTTAGTGAACCCACACAAATTATATGTTGTTTTTTTCAGGACAAGAAGGGCTTTCTTCAGATACCATTGTTTTAATCATATTATCTAATTTCCCATAAAAAAAATAATAAAATATGATGAAAAATGTAAAAAAAAACACATTTTCTGACTTTTACCCCAAAAATCTTTTACTCATCCAAAAAAGCTAATGAAAAAACCTACTAAATATATTCTACTATTTGTCCTGAGTTTAGAAATACCCAATGTTTTTATGTTTTTTTGCTTTTTTCTGCACGTTATGGAGCATTAAGTACAGGTAGCGTTTTGCTATTTCAAAACCATTTTTTCCAAATCTGGTAATTCCTCCCCCCATGTGCCATTTCGGGTATCTTTGAAGCCGGCCAATGCAATTTACCCCATCAAATCATATATCTTTGAAAACTAGACACCCCAAGGTATTTCAAATGCTAGTATTTTAACCCTTTCCATGCATGAGATTCTACCACCAGCCTTTGCCACACTTTGTGTTAGTATTTTTTTGGTATTTTTTTTTACACAAATTGTACTTTGGGTATACATTTATAGCTCCAGGTATACGTCACTATCAAACAACACCCTAATATGTGTTCAATAACATCTCTCGAGTACAGTGATACCACCCATGCATGGGATTGACTGCTGTTTGGGGTTAAAAGGCCACATTTGGGAAGTGCGCTTTTTTTCCCCTATTTTGGTCAGTCTGTGCCTATGCCCTATCTTTGAGCCTGGCCACTACAATTTACCTCATAAAACCACATATTTTTAAAAACTAGACACCCCAAGGTACTTAAAATGGTAGTATTTAACCCTTTCCATGCATCAGATTCTACCACCAGCCTTTGCCACACTTTGTGGTAGTATTTTTTTTTTGTATTTTTTTCACACAAATTGTACTTTGGGTATAAATTTATAGCTCCAGGTATACGTCACTATCAAACAACACCCTAGTATGTGTTCAGGAACGTCTCCCGAGTTCAGTCATACCCCACATGTATGGGTTTGTCTGGTGTTTGAGGTTAAAATGCCACATTTTGGAAGTGCGCTTTTTTTTTCCCCCATTTCGGTCAGTCTGTGCCTATGCCCTATCATTTTTTTAAAGTAGACACCCCTTGGGTATTTGAAATGCTTTTATTTAAATTTTTCCACGTCAGGATTTTTGTGAAGATACAGCGCTAATTTTAGCACTTGCTCATAATAATAAACTTTATTTTTTTATTTTATTTATTTTACTCTTTTTGGACTTTTTTTTTACATTTTGCTGGAACTGGATAGTTCCTCTAAAGCATAATAATTTTTAAATGTTACCATGTTTTTTTTAAGCTTTTTCTTTTTTTCCTTTTTTTTTTTAAATTTTTTTTTATTTTTTTAATATTTTACTAATCACATAGTGATTAGAAAGCTGGGCTCCATTGACTTGTATGGTTGAATGCAGTACCTGTATTCAACCTGCAAGTGGAGCCAGAGTTCTCTAGAGGGTCTGGAGACCGTCTAGCCAACTTTTAAACCTTTATTATTTTTTTTCCCGGGCCGCCGCCATCTTGCGGATGGTGAAGACTGCGTGCAGCTGCGGCTGTGACCGCTCTCCGGAGCGGTCACAGTCCATCAAGAGGTAAGTGTTTGGTGTCGCTGGATGCCTCCTGATCGAGGCATTCCAGCGACACCATTGAAGTTTAGGAGGTGATCGTTGATCGCCTCCTAAACGCTTTTAAAACGGGCGTCCGCCGCCATACAATGTATGCCGGCTGTTGACGCCCCGGGGAGGGGCCAGACATGGCCCATCATGCCGATCTCGGTGTTGCTGAATGCCTCGACATCGAGGCATTACAGCAACACCGTTTAAGCTTAGAAAGTGATCGTTGATCACTTTCTAAGCTTGTTTAAGTCTGATGACGTGTCAGGCACGTCATAGGTCGTTAAGTGACCGTTTTGCATGACGTGCCTGACCCGGCAATGGACGTTAAGGGGTTAATGTTGATCGCCTGGTTTGTTTTGATAAGTTAAAAAAAATAAAAGTAGTAAGGGATGCCCATCAATCATCGAAAAAACAGAAAAAACAGATGGTTAATTCTATACAACCTGTCATGGGAATATGTGTCTTAATTAGTTCCTGGAATCCCTACTTTTAAGCAAGTTTATATAAACCTACCATTAAAATTATAGACTGATCATGTATTTGTCAGTGGGCACACATACAAAATAAGTAGGGGATTCACTGTATAAGGAATTAATAAAAGGCAAGTATCACTTGGAAGACAAGTGTCACTGAGTAAAGCTGCTCTTTAATGACATGAACAGGGTTGTAAACGAACATGATAATACTGCACTAGGTTATGGGGAAAACGTTTTCGGTATTCTTAGATCTTCTGGAGACTTTGCCTGGAAGCTACAAACACATTTAAATCACGTGTTTAGACATGTATCTTAAAGATTAGCCTTCTGTATACAAAAATATGGTACTGTCTGCAGAATTTCCATGTAATCGAAGAAAAAAAAATAGAATCAAAAGGAATTTTTCTGTAGTATTTGTTTTATTAACACATCAGTCACAGAGCTAATGGAGACTCTATTCAGCAATGGTGTTGGGATATTACTAATATCTGGGGTTCCAACTGGTAGAGGACCCTCAATGTAAAATTTGGGGTTCTGACTATGGGAGGAATAGGACTATCACAGCGTCCTTTCCTGTGTGAATGTTATTATAGAAGCAAGGAGATATGATTAATCCCACTATAGGGCGTATACAAAATGTATTAGATGTATTGTAGAATTTACAGTGTTATTGTTCAATGTATTGAATTAGAAAGATTATTATAAATTTGCCAGTCTAACAGATATTTGTTATTTTGACCAGTGTTAATACTATTACAGAATTCACCAATATGAGAGAAACATATCTGGATACAGAATTAGATTTGGCTTACAATGTCATTGCTAAATACAGGAGATCAGTATCTCTTAATTAGAGGCTTTGGTGTTTGTCCAGTATGCTGGGCTGCGATAACACACAGACACACAGAGTACTTATCTTAACTGTCCTGTGTTATACAAAAGAACATTTGAATCACAGAGTCTGAATTGCCTAGATCATTGGTGTAATTCCAGGCCTTAAGGGCTACAAGCAGCCAAGAATTAGTGCTTCTGTCTTATTAGAATTCATTTTAATGTAGATGCCTGTGCTCAAGCTTACCTGGGCCATAATGTCTACAGAACCATCCTACACAAAGACAAGCCAGAGATCTTTCCCCTGTACAATAAAATGCCTTCCACATCAAACACATACCTCTAGCAGCAAGTCTATCAATGGCGTTTGCTTGCTGGCGGGAGTCATGCATAGATTTTCGATCACAAGGACACGCATGAAGTCAAACACAAATTTCTTTGCAGGGTGGTTAGTTAGGTAGGTTTTGAAGCCCACATTGCAATATTCTGATTGGCTTCTGTTCATGCCCGAGTCTGAAGTGAAAGCCTTAAATTCTTCAGCTGGGGATCCAACTTCATCATCAAGGTCTGTGACCTACAAAATAGAGCTTAATCACTAAAAAAAGCAAACAAATACTAGAAACACAAAGGCTACCATACAGAATACAACGGCAGTACTAGAAGACAACGTTTCTGGACATATATGTCACAGAAGTGTTTAGCATTTGTTCTTGACTACAACATAACAGTTGTTTGTAAATTACATTTGCGATTTTTCTGTGAAATCTGCTGTTGACATATAGGTATTTTACGGAGCCAGGATGAAGGAGGACACCAAAAGTCACTGGTTCAGTAATCTTAAAGTTTCTTTATTGATTTAATTTCTGTATGTAAATCAACAACAGCAGGACCTTGAACCACTTAGCAGGCTTTGTAGGCAGCATATAAGGAGAAAATAGATGAAGCATATACAAAACCGGGCCGTGCATGCACAAAATGGGTTTAGTGTGTAAAATTGGCAGGGTTGAGTCAAACACCAAGCTCTGTTTTGCCATGCATGGCACCTTGACCACTTTATGGAAAACCCAGCCTTGTTTAAGAACTGCACTGTAACTTATTAGACAAATTTGTCACACTTGCAGTATAAATAAGGTATCAATGAACTAAAGTGGGAGTTCTGCCTTAAGAGACTGTACTGACAAAGAGTGATTATGTCTCAGCTTTTAACAAAGTTATTTGGATTTGATGTGAAATATTTTATCTGACTGCATTAAAGGGGCAGTTTATTGTCCCTAACATCACCTTCAAAAATAATACATATTAGAGTACTTTATGCAGGGCCTGCGCTACCAGTGGTATGGTAGGTGCCGGACTTGAGTCCAGATCCACCAGCTATCACCCAAAGAACTTCTTCGCATACATGAGATCTAGCTAGTTATAAATAACATTTTTCAGAAGAGGTCAACATGGTCTGTGCTGACAAACTACATTGAATACAATGTGTGTCTGCCTAGTCATATCTATGAATGTTCCATTACTTGGAAGACTTGAAAAGAAAACAAACACTTTGCATTGATCAGGATTTGTATGCGTCATTAGTATGTAATAGTTTAATTTAATAATAAGAGGACACAGCCAAGTATGAATAGTCATTAAGAATAATAAAAACAATTTATAGGTTTCTGTAGAGCATCTCATCACGTATACTTTTGCTTTCGCTTCTTTAATTTGAAAAAAAACCAAAACATACAGATATTGAATTAGTTTCAAAACCGAGACTTGACCCTTACCATTTCAGAGTATGGTCGGATGTTGAAAGGGAACACTGTGGCTGCCAGCGCACAAAGGAACTCTGGGCTGATCCACATAGGCGCAAGATCTGGTACATTATGGTACAGGTACCGAAAGAACTGCATCAAGGTGACTGGGTACTCCCGGAGCCAGGAACCCTCTTCCTCGGATTGCCAAGGCTGTGTTCAAATAAAAGAATTCAACATGAATATCCACCACCATGTCAGTGACACCAACTGCTAGATTAAAAAACACAAGCAACTGCTAACATACAGTATAAAAATTCCAACAAGCCCACGAGCCAGTTATTATGAATAATATGTCTCACGTCACAGAAGTATTCTATTAAATTACTGGTTTTATTGCATTTATAGATTCAAAGCCAGTCTTTCTTTGTATTATAACTATACCTATGTTGATAGATTGTAAGCTTGGGAGCAGGGCCCTCTTTATCTAATGTATACGTTTGCCCTAGTCTATCAAGACTAGTTTTGTCATACCCTTGAATATATGTATTGTAAGAATTGCTGTGCAATTGCTATATAAAGAATTTATTATTATTAATAATAGAAACTACAGCACTGATGAAAAGACAAAGTTATTGTATGTATGTATATAATGTACATTGACACCCGAGGTGGTAAAATATATTTACCTCTTGACAAGTAAAGGTTTTCTGTTATTAGAACCATTCAGCTGCCACCATTAGTAACTTACTTACGACAATGTAATTAATCTTTGTGATGCATGAATAATGGGCTAAACAAGAGTTTCTAATCTGAAAGCTCACACGTATGCACATACTATAGCAGATTTACCAGATTTTGTAGAAAAGTAAGAATATATCTTCACATTTTGAGCCATATCATTAACTATTATAAATAGTCTTTAGATCCAAACACGCACACATGTTTTTATTTAATTTATATGTCTAGAATCTTAACCTTACATAAGGAGAGAGCTAAACCTAGGTTTCATGAAGCCTAGGAAACAGTTGCTTGGATATAAATATTACCAATTCTGAAGTTTCAGAACTCAACCTAGCTTTAGATGTTGGCAGATTGGTTTAATTTATGCAAAAAACTCAAAAAAAAAATCATGTTTTTTTAAAGATTTTAGTTGGTACACAAGGTTTCCTAGTGATATAAAGAAAATATGCTGCTACCCTTCACTTATTATTGTCCCCATCTGTCATTCTTTCACTAAACTCATTTCCTGTCTATAAAACAAAGCAAGAATTCAGAGCATACCGAGCAAATTTCATTCAAAAAACACCTGAGGCGTAAACATTGGAGATTCCGTCACACTTTATGGCCATATATTGCTTAGCTTGCCACTATGTCAAAGTACCCCAGGTGTGGCGAGTCCAATCTAATTATTCAATGCAATATTCCTGACCAAGGAGCTGAATCACTGGGACCGCTTTGCATTTTAACCCAAGAGACTCAAAACGAGGGGCTTCTCAACCCTAACATTTGTTCAGAACCTGCAACAGAGATATGTCTCAGGTTTTGCCACCTATGTTACGTACACACAGTAAAGCTGCAATTGTACATTACTGCACTATATGCCTGAGTCTTACATATATCATTTATCAACATATTCTGTGCAGTGTATGTTGGGGCAAAATGAGTCATTGGTGACATTTAGAAAACAGAAGGTCTCCTTGTACATATGGTGCAATTTATGGTTTTTCATGCGTGATTTGCCGACTACAAATGCACAGGCACTAATTATAACGCGCCATACTTACAGAATTAAGCATGGTCCTCAACATTCCCAGGAGAAGGAAGGCAGCTTCTGTGCAAACATTGTGTATGGAGGAGAACACATTTCCACTGGATGCAGGAACTCCAAAGATAAAGGTCCAGATGGAGTCCAAATCAAACTATAGAGGTAAAAAAAATCATCTTATATTTGTGACACCTCCAACTACAGTGGGAAAAAAAAATAAGAAAAAAAAAATCTTGAGCTCTGAAAGCCATGAGCAAACCAGCCATCTGGTCCTAGAGCTATTGAGGCAAAGCCTAGTTATGTAGATGAGGGAGATGGTGGAGTGGAGTCAAAATTGTACTCCAAAGGAAGCTGGACTACTCTGTTCTGGCAGAATTAAGGGACCATCCAATATTCAACCAAAAATAGTAGAAAAATTGTATATTGTTAATGAGAACAAATTATATATAAGTAATACATGTTCTAACTTAGTTTAAGCAAGATGGTTTATTAAATAGAGAGATTACAGTGCACTTAGTAACTTGCTTAATCCTTGTAGTGTATACACAAAACAGATGTGCCCTAGAGGACTGTAATTATTTGAACATTGTCTACAATTCCTTTAGCATTTTAGTCATTGTTTGATTCATAGTGATTAATAGATGTCAAAAAATGTTAATGAAACTTAACTGATTTTAGTGCATTCTTAAGTTTGCAGTTGGTTAGAACTATTGGATTTTTTGAAATATCCATGCTTAATGAAAGTGCAATCATTAAGTGTAATGTTATATTACAGAACTCGTATCACAAAACACATTGCACCAAATCATGTCATCTTTTTTGCATCCCTGGGGCAGCAAGTTTTAAAGGTTAGAACCCCAGTAACCTTCAACATTCTAGCTAAGGGTCATGAGTACTGTGATCTACATATGTTCATCCATATGCATGGGTGCAATATACAGGACGTGTGTGACATGTGTGTGACACACTGCATACTGGTATACCAATAGATCCTCTACAAGCATGCAGAGATCTTCTTCTTCCTCGAATAAGCTGCTGGTTCCATGTATGCATACAAAGAATCATATATAACAGAAGCGTCACCTGTACATTACCACATATAGGATACATGGCTGTCCTCTTGTGTCTACTTGGCAAAATCAGGCAGCTAATGCAATGTTGACACTTGTTGACACAAAAGACACGTGTGGTGCTTTACTGAGGAAGTGGACATGCTATGCTTGTTGGTCAGGTGGAAATGATTCTTATACAATGCCAAATACTCTTCCAACTACCCTTAACATCAAAACAGCAAACTCACACGTTTGTCAATTTAAATATGAAGACGGAATCCTTTACTCTACAGTAGTTCTTTATATACAAACCCCGTAGTCCTATGAACTCATACAGGTGCCATTATAATCCAGTTTATTGGTTTAAAACTGTGCTCCGGCTCTCATATTGAAGAGCTACACAGATAACGGTGTTTTGCAGTAGCTATGCAAACCAGGCTGCTATTCCAAAAAAATCCACAAAACATGATAGCAGCCATTGGGGGGAAAAAAGAGGAAAACAAACACAAAAGAAAACAAGAAAGGATGAAAATAGGGAGAGAGAGAGAAAAAAAAACACACGAACATGCCATACTGGCTAATTCCTACCTGGCAAGCTCGGTTACTTCGGTTGCTGGTGACAGGTGCACTGACCTGCAAGTTCTCAGGCAGCTCGGTAACGGGCTGTTGCAGGAAAAGCGCCATAAGCAGAAAGTAAAGCGCAGGGACGTTGGTGTGCTTGGGGAGAAGAGACTGGAGAACAGAGAAGCCAGGGAAGTGACAGGCATCACGGTTAATCTCCCTGAGTGTTGACCTGCCACCGGCACTCCTTCCTACATTAAATCCTATAGAGAGAAGAATAAAAATAAAAAATACAAAAAAAAACTAAACAAGGGCATTTGAGGACACATTAAGAATATGTCATAATTTCAACTACAAACTGAGTAGGTGATCAATCACGCATTTATAAAACCCCAGCATGCAATACAATAGCAGGAACACACCTTATGCATCTGTTGTCTTTGTATCTACTTTAGGTGATACAAAAAACCACCAATACGATGATTTATCTGCTTTTTTAAAGTTGCTGACAGGGTGGTAGATAAATGGAACAGCCTAGCTGCAGAAGTGGTTGAATCTAATACAGTGAGGGAGTTTACACATGTATAAAGCTATCCTGAATTGAAGACGAGATCAAGAATTGATCGAGGTTTGCGGCTTTCCATCGAGAAAAACGAGCAGACTAGATGGGCCAGATTTTTTATTTTTTTTTTACCTGCTGCAACTAAAAATTCTAGGATAAAAAATAAATAAATGGCAAGGACATAATGCGACCACCGCTATATCTGGCAGGTTAATGATAGGAGTTGTGTTGGACTAACTGTAAATGTTTTTATATACTTATGCCCTATAACATGCATTTTTTGCCTTCTGAAGACATGGCACACCCCACATGCACAAATAATGATTGACTTTTGAGAGGTGCCATATAAACCCAATGTTTAAAACAAATATAGAATTTGTGGGATTTTTAAATATTACATTTAATATGTCAGTTTTCAGACTACTTCAAGTGAAATACCGGTAAATACATCAATAATATCACTCTTGAATATAGGCAAATATGTAATGAAATAATAAAGTAGACAATAAGACAATAATGTATAACATACAGAAAGGGCTTTATTTTTTTTAATATATTTTCTTAAAATGTATGTTGGTTGCTTCATGTGTGCAATATGTTTACCTAGCACTGTTCCAATCTTATTGGTCAGGACAGAATCGGTTTGGTCGAGCCAGCCCCCACCGCTCACGCCTTCCTTGAACTTCATGAGTATAGGCAGGTTGCTGAGCAGCACCACAAGAATCCTCATAGAGGCTGTGACGGTGGTCGAATGCAAGTGTTCCTCCATGAACATTATCACCCAATCAAAGCCGAGGGTCTTTACCAGCTCTTCACAGGCTCTTCAGAAGAATAAAGGAAAGGATAATGTTAGGAGCAGCATTATTCCCCACTATATTTATACAAAGCTCAGACAGCATATTGGAGCTATCGTGTACATTCAGATCCGCTAATTAATACATTAACTAAATCCCCAAAAATATTTGAACAAATAGTCTTACTATTTACCATTATTGGCATGTGAACATATACTTACTGTAGGTTTACTGTGGTCTTTTCCTTGTTAGTATACAGCAGTTTAAGCAGCATGTCCAATAGCCTGTTTCTTAGAAGTATAAGGTTAGCAGAAACCAGTCCTCCAAAATCATCCTCAATTCCTTGTGGAAAGGAAATTCAGAGAAACACAATGAAACGTCACGGTGACAACTAAATACATGTCTGCCATAGAAATGCATTGATAGAATGACATGTAAAGGATCCCACTCTCCCTTCTTTTCTTTGATCTTTTCTATCTGCCCCAAGGTAACACAGTCCATGCTGATACATAGACAACTGACTTTGAAAGGCCACGGATCTAAAGTAAATAGGAATTGGTATATGGGGTTACGAAGGTATCCAGCGATTGAATAATTTTCAAAATTAACACAAAAGCCCTTGCATGTCAAAGGCTATTATTTAGCAGGTAATGGAAATGCTTTCTTAAATGAAAACTAACATACCTAACACCTGACCTCCACATCCAACAAATTAGTCAAACCTGCTCTATTGAGCTTTATGGCATGGAAACATCAGTATCTGGATACCTGTGTTTTGTCTTGCATGATCGGATTTACTATTTTAGGATTCCATGGATCACAATGTTTGTGTTTATTGATCCACAGATTCAGGTTCTTTGGCAACGGTTATGATCAGTTAATTACCATTTTTTTTAATTTCACGTTGCGTAGTATTGGTTGGTTTTGCAGGTTGGTCGGGATAGCAATTAGCTTACTTACCTGGCTCATGTTTCTCTTCATTGTTAACTTCCATAATTACAAATTTCTCGCACACAGCGAATGTTGGCAGCGTTGACGAGATGAACTGACCAAACCTTAAAACGTTAAAAGAAAAAGAAAAAAAAATCAACTGGGCAAACTATATATTCTATAAAATGAAACAGATAAGCTCAGAAAAAAAATAATAATAAAAAAAAAAAATTAAAAACCCACAATTTACCAGGTTGGCGTATATTACATACAAAAACACACACAGGCTATACATGAAATTTAGAGATGCAGACAAATGAACCAGAGCGCAATGCGTACCTGAGCAGGTCATTGGGGTTGGGAAATCCTTGCAGTAGGAAGCTAAGCACATTACTAATGGCAGCGATGGTTGGCTGAGACAGAGACGTGTCTCGTAAGGTCATCAGGAGCTTGGGAATTAGCTGGAACTCTCTCATCAGTTTAGCATTCTTTGCTGCCTCACTGCAATAAAATGTAGAGACAGCCTTAGTTCAGCGAAAAAGAAACCCAAACAGGAGCACTTTTGTTTTATCCAATGAATGCAGTACAAAATAAATTGATTGCTACGTCATCTGTGGCAATATGCTGCTGCCATCTCACCCTTTTCAATAAGTAGAGACTCCCAACGTGCTTAAGGGGTTAGGATGTGAATGGTGCACAATAATATACAGAAAGTGGAGTGCTGGCCTACATATAAATTATGATAAGCAGATATCACTTTAAAGAGATATGTAAAAAAAATCTTACATATACAATATCTTATTTTTTTCTTAGTAAATAATAAAATAAAACTTGGTCCCGTACCTTGATTCTGTCAGCAGTTCAATGAAGTGTTCAAACAGCGATAAATGGAGCTCATATGGAGCATGCAGCCAGACCTAAAGCAACATCATTATCAGCCAGGCATAAAATATATACCATGATATAGTCAGAGCAATGACAGACAATATAAAAAATGATATATAAATATAACACAAATAAAAAGTTTTATTGGCTACCACAATTTGTTTTTTTTTTCTTATTTTTTATCTACAGTGGCTTCAAACTAGTATCTTTGTAAATCCAAGAAGTGGCCGACATCATTGTGCTCCTACTTCATGTGCGAATGACCTGTTCGAACGTTCTATTAGTTTTAATAAGAAGCTGAGCTTCCTGTATCCACAAGTAACATACCTCAAAGTCACACAGCAGATCCTGGAAAGCAGTGGAGTTTGGGATAATAGAGGTTTCATGTCCGCTGTCAACCGTTCCCACCAAAGAAAAAGTCAGATGCAGAATGTGGCTGTTCAGGAGACCTCGTTTCTTCTTTAGTAGCATTGCCAGCAGCTAACAAAAACACAATACACCACCAGTTTTAATTGACAGGTACCACAATGTATCGCAGCACATTCCAAAGCAAGTCCTTTCATAGACTTTACAAGAACATAGCATGCCTTATGTCATCTCAGAAGAGGTGCACTGAAGGACAACAACAAAAAATGTTCCCCAACAGTCTTTAGGTTTTTGTACGCAAGGTGAAATTAAAATGATTTGGAATTTCTGATTTGGAACTTCTTCAGTCCCTCCAATTTGACAGCCAGGGCCACTAAAAGTCTTAACCCAGAGGTGTAGCTTAATATGTTTCTGGGGTTTTGCAGGAGAGTTTTTCCTTTCATTTCTACTCCTTGTCTTCATGCTGAAGAACATTTGACAACCCTTGGCACACGTTATCCTAGGAAATCACTGAGGTTATTCAGTTTCCGGTTGCGTTAAAGGACAATAACAGTTTCAACACATGAATTTCAATATGCTTTATGAGGGTAAACCACAAGGAGCTTACTTCCTGCAAGAAGGGGGGAAGCTGACCGGCATAATGTCTGCATTAAATCAGCGAGATGACCTCACAGGACATTTTGCCACATATAGTGCATTTTGAAGTCAGGGAAAAGAACAGTTTTCCTCTAAACTTCTGGTATAGACATCCTGACTAATAAGTAGTGAGGGAAATGTTGAGAACTACATTAGGCAGCGATTATTATTGCTTCAGATAATCAGTACATAGTAAGCACATCTCTCTAATGAGAACCCATCTACAACAGTAGTTCGAGTTTGGGGCTGCAATCTCAATCAGGCCGAACCGCTACAAGTTGAAGTGCTTTTGTTTGTAGTTATAGCTTCACGAATCAGATTTTTTTTTAAACACACAGTTTTGTAATTACGCTTAGAGAAGCCACACAGAAAAATAAAATATAAGGTTCCATGCAGGACCAACTTCATTAACCTGACATCGGACAACAATCACGTTTCAGTTTCTAGTTGGTGTCATCTCATTTTATTTCTAAAATATTCTTGAAGACAAACAGACTTTGTCATATTCTAACACGTGAAAAAAAATCTGATAAAACTAAACACCTGTTCTTTCCACTTTCGGAACAACAACTAAGAACCTAGAAATCTTTTTCACAAAAGCTGCCGATGTGCAACTGAAAAGGTCTTGAAAAAGGAATAGCGCTTGGCGATCAATATAGTAGCAGGGAAAAGCAGAGCACTTCTCTGAACAAATGCAAGATGACCATGGGAGTTATAGCATTCTGCTGAAGTGATTAATCTCAGTCACATGAATGGACAACACTTGCCATGTTGCCAACACACAGGACCAGTCACTGGAGGTAGCAGGGTAAACATATGTTTAACGAGTATTGTTTTGGTCCCAATCTGACAATCGAGATTAAATGTTCCACCCAATATAACCTCAAGCAGATAATTCAAGAAAACTACAAGGAGTAACTATAAAACTGTACTGTCCTGGTACCTGGTAGCCTTTAATTCGTTCCATCTCTTTGCTGGCCAATGGGTTACTCTTCACCACACAAACCAGCGCCTTTACTGCTGCATAAAGCCCTTCCACATCGGATGCCATAGCCACTAAACCCAAGATGGCAGCAGCACCACCAATGTATTGCAAGGTGGTAGCCACAGGCTTTGGGACAAACGTCCTTACACCTAAAAAGAAAATGTAAAAAAAATAATGAAAGCTTATAAATAACAATGTCACAATTTCTTCTCTTAGATTGTAAATATACTCAAATGAGTTTAAGAAGTAGTTACATTGTATAAATGTATTAGTGAATAGCTGATATATATATATATATATATATATATATATATATATATATATATATATATATATATATATTAGTTCATGTCTTCAGTACACCAGAAAAGTTGCCTGCTTTTTATAATATAACAAGGAGCTCCATAGAAAGGTTTATTGAGCACTTTGCACACTGGTGCATAACTAATGCAGTTGAAGGGCAGCTATTTCCCTTACTAATTTGGACAACAATCTCACCTAAATACCCGATCAGCGCTGCTCCTATGGTCCGAGCAGGTCCATTCAAATGTCCGGCTGAATTATGCAACAGTTTCACAGGAGTGGCACTCTCATGGGAAGATATAGACAACTGTAGCAAACAAGAATAAAGTGACAAATAAAGCTTCGAAAAAACATATCTCCATAATAAAAATGATTTGGGTAACTAAGTGAGTAACGCAGTCATCGCATTGTTTTCAATCACTAGGAGCTCAGTAGTGGGCTCCCAGGCTTTATGATCTAGTGTAAAGATAAAGTAAGGTAGCTTATATGAAATGGTTTGTTAATTGAGGGAAATATAGAATGGAAACATTTGCATTCAACAACTAGATAACAAGTATAATGGCATATTTAGACCTAGGACTTGAATGTCACTATGAGAGGGGCTTCTCCAGAGCATTTATGTCACTTGCTTTGGGGAAACTTATACCACTAGAGGGTACAAGCAGGACTGGATTGGCTGTTGGGCACAGCAGGGCACCTTTCCTTGGATGGTTAGTTGCATTGTCTGGAAAAGGTATGTAAACCCTTCTGGGTAGCAACCTTGCATATCTGATCAGGAACTACAAAAGTTCTATGAAGAAAAAAAGAAAGGCATCTCTACAAATCTAAAGTATGAAGAATGCCTGATTTGATGGAGAATCTTGTAGAAATCCAGAATCTTACTAGCAGGACAACGGGGAGGGCATATGTTATGAGCCAGCAGGAGAACTTGTTCTGAAAGACTATGACAGGTCCAGAAAAAAACAACTCTCTAAAAAGCAGGATCCTCGTTTCAACTTCCAAGCTGTTAGATGAAACTGGTTGCTAGAATTTGAAGGAGAAAATCTGGTTTATAAGGTTAACTGTTGGGCTCTGATACCGACAGGCATAGTAGTTTAAAATAGCATTTTTACTCCTTGATCTTTTCAAATCTCTAGTTATCAGGGGCCAGGGGGGGCAATAAAAACAGATTTAATCCATGATTTGGGCCAAAGCAGCCACTTCGAGAGATTGATGTCCAGTGTGGCTGATGGGTAAAAGAACCAGGAAGACAATGAGTTTCACACTGAAGCTATGAGGCCTATGGGTGAAATTCAACAAGACTGGGGGCCATAAAAAATGGGGCCATACTCTTAGGAGTAGTCTTTACCTGGAGAGGAAGTTGGCTCCCTTATTACTGGAATATGAGTGGCTGAGTTGTCCAGGAGTCTGTGTTCTGTCCAAGCCAGAATCACTTAAACAACCTAAAGAAGAGAATGGTTGCTTATGCCTCCTTGATGATTCAAACAGGCTACTACAGCTCCGTAGTCTGATTGAATCCTGATTGGCAGATGGTAAATCAAGTGGCTCCAATGCATTAAATCCTTTTAAACCACCAAGAATTCTCTCCAATTGGAGGAAAGGGAAACTATGAAAGGACACCATGTTTTCAGGATGATGGAGCCATTTAAATGTTCGTCCCAACCACAGGCACTGGTGATAAGTCAGAGAGCTTCTTGTCCCATCTTCATAGAAAATGACTTATTGCACACTTAACGGTGTATGGTGTAGAACTCATAAGCCCAATTAGAGACATGGTTATTCATAAAGAAAATTAACGGAAAGATTAACTTCTCCACTCTGCCCTCCGAGAAAAAGACCTTGGCAAGACATGAATCGAAGATAAGCCCCAGAAAGCAAATCCATGTTACGAGATGGGACTTCATCCAGTTGAGAATCCATCTTAGATCTTGCAGGGTAGAGAGAATGAAATTCAGATGTAGAAGAATACTTTCTGATTTTGCTTTCAAGAGCCAGTCATCCAAACAGGGAATAAGGCAGATCATTTCCTAATGAGAGAGGCTGCAATAATCTAGGTGAAAATTCTAGTGCCAGAGGCTAGGCCATGGGGTAGAGACCGTCAGAAACTGATCGACACAAGGGCCAAAAACAACAAAGTTTTGAAGTGTCCTTCAGATCGAAGGTGGGATCGACTCAGATTTATTCCATCTTAATCCCTGCTGAAGCAATTTCAGAACCCACGGGTTTTGAGTCATTCTCAGACATGCAAGAAGAAAAAGCTTCGGACAGCCCTCCAGCTTGATGGGTCTGGCTTCAAGAGGAAGAAGATTTAGAGGGAAGGATCAGACTCTTCTATGACCCCTGGCGGGCTTGCTATGAAAGGAACAATTTTAGAATCTTTACCTTTGATGTTAACCATGGTGGTTGTTTCCTCATGGGCAACCAAAGTCTCCTGTAATGTATTCAAGCAGGGGATCTACTTCAGGACTAAAAAGATTGCCACCTTAAAAGGGCATGCTAAGCAATCTTCCTAAGAAGGATTATCAGCTGCCCATGCCTTCAGCCATAAGGCCATCATTATTGCTACTAAAAGCAGAGAACCAAAGCATCACATAAGTAATCCACTGGTAGGAGTAATGTTTATAAAATCTTGTTTCTTGGTGCCTTGGTTGCCAGATCTTTTTCAGTCTGGGTAAGCTAGACTATGACAGATCTGGCTACTGAAGCTATGAGGTGGAGGCTTTAAAGTTATTTTTGTTGCTTCTTCAGCATTCACATCCATAGTCCAAAGGTAAGCTACTCTTTCTACTGAAAGAAAGTAAGCCATAGAGTTGAAGCAGGTAGGGCACAGCCTTTTCCTAGGATCCATAAGGTTCCTTTCACTTCCCAAGCACACTAGGTGCTAGGTTTTGGCTAAGGCCTTTTAGGATTATCCTCTTTGCCACCTTATCAGGATCATTGTCAGAAGTAGACATTTCAGCAGAAATAGAACTAAAATAACACCTCGTCAGCATACTCACAGATGCAGCTACCAAACAGTAACTAGACTCAATCCTGCTGAGGGGCTAATTAGGGTAATTAACTTTCTAATTTGGCACCAAAAGCTGAGGTGATGTCATCATGAGTTCAGAGCTTTAAAACAGTGAAAACAGCAGGCACCCAATCCTACGAGATATTAAGATATCACGCATGCGTGGTAGACAAAGTATAAAGATGGCAGCGGTCGGTGTTGGGGTGAGGGCTGTGAAAAAGCCTTTATTTTATCAATCCCACCATGGGCTACCAGTATTTCAGAATCATTATGGCAGATCTCTCCTTGAAGGTTTTGTCAAAATTGTTGCTCCTGTCAGAATAAGTTAGTAAACTATGAAACTAGGTAAGCAAAAAGAGAGGCTGTGACCCAGCTGTATATAAGCACAGAAGATTACCGTGTTTGTAACTATAGGTTCTTAAGGGTGTGTATAGGTCAAACATCTGATGCCTTTGGATGTGACAATATTCTAAGCAAATTCCTGTAAAGTACTCTACCTGCTTTGCTATGGCTTTGCTGTCCAGCTTGTTGTAAACCTTCCGTATTTTAGCTACCGTAAGCGAAGATACTGAAAGCGCGTACAGGCCAAAGGAAACTTTCTCCTCAGGAACGAGCGACACCAGAGATGGACTACCTGATTCAGACTTGGAATCTTTACCTGTGGGAAAACAGAGTGTATTAATGGGTACAATTTCCTGTGAATACTATTTAAATATTGTTTTCTACTTTTTACCTGTAAAAACGGAAGAGGCGCATTTTACATGCAGCAGTGAAACAGGAACATAAATCTAAACTAACACCCAGACTTACACGGTGAAGAAACTGCTTGGAAGCTTCCCACATAATTTGGTCCCAGTTCATATATGATAGCAACACTAGCAGCAGGTAAAACGTCCTCCAGAAAATGAGTTGGTCCCAGACGCCACACCAGGGAGGATAGCTGCCGTTGAGCTGGCGGAGTGCCAACATAAGCATAGACCGTGCTAACTACTGGTGGATTAGTAGATCCAGATCCTCCGGGGCTACTGTGCACATAATGAAGCTGCATGGAAACAATCACAAAGAAGATAAAAATAATCAACGGTCTCAACAAGACATTGTTACACCTTTATGTTAACGCTACAGTTACATAAACTATGGGTGCTGGTAATTGGTCAGAAATAATGCTCTTACCTTTACTGTATTGATGAGCTGGCCATCCAGGTATAGTGCTGCTGTACTGTTCTTCAACATGCCTTTACTCATGACCAGAACCAGATGGTGCCACTGCCCTTCCATTATAAGATCACTGCAGCGGAAGCGGGCACAGCATGGCAGGATCTCGTAGAAAGAGGACTCCTCGCTGAAGTCATCAACTGCCGAGCAAACACAGGAGGAGGCCAAGTTTCAGTAACATAATAAAAGCCACATATAACATACACCTCACCAGCCAATCTCATCTCCAGAAGCAATATTTTTATTGTAATATAATGTCCCGACACAGGCAGGTGTTTTGTTTTCTTTTTATTTTTCATTAAGCCCTGCTGCAGGCAGGCTGCAGGGGACCTGAATCCTCTCTGGCAGCCAGTGGACGTCTGCGCAATGCAGACAACCCCAGCTGCTGCCGCCACTTCCGCCGGGGCTTCTATTATGGAGCGCCAGCATGACATGACCTACTGGTGCTCCACCACAGAAGCCCCAGTGGAAGTGCTGGCCAGCAGCATAGGAGGTTGCCTGACCGCATTGCGCAGACATCCACCGGCTGCCTCCACTAGACTCCAAGGAGTCTGGGGGCAAGTCTGAGGAGCAGAGTGGCATATCTGGAGAGCAGAGTGGCATTTCTATAAGTAAGGTGCATTATGAATTAAATGGCTATTGGTTTTCCAAATCTCTATTTGTATATAACATATCCTGTCAAAAGCAGGTCTAACTGCATAATAGATACCAAAAATGTGAATATACATGTATTCCTGATCATTAGATAAAATACGGTTTTACCATTCCACTAATGTGTATTTTTTTCCTTTAAAATAGCACTAAACTGTAAGCGTGCAGCCTATAATAGGGTGCAGCTTATAATCGGGCCAATACGGTATATGGCAGGGTCAATATTGTCCTTCTTGCTGCAGAAAGTAACCACAGTGGACATTGATAATGTGGATAATGATAAAAATATGATTTTCACATGGTTAGAGGAATCTTACTTTTTTATGCGTTAATCACAGATACTAGTTGCATAGCAAATAAAGCAGTTTTATAAAGTTCATAGAACACCTCCCATATAGCAAGTCAGATGAAATCAGAAGACCAACAACTGTTCTACCGAACAGTCTCTATCACAGATTAAATTATCATTATCTCTGACATCTGAAAGCTGAAGGCTACGTGTATGAAATCTCCAAAACAAATCTAATCCACAATAATGTGTCACTTCCATTACACGGAAGGAAATTGTCATACAATGACAAATGATAGCATAAAGAATGTTACGCGGAATTATAATAACTGTTGTGTGATGCAACTCAGTGGATTCAAAACCAATCATTTACCATCTAAAAATACAAAAAATGACCTAAACATCTAGTTATTACTCCTATAAAACTAAGCCTAATAAAAGGTGTTCACAACCCCAAATGTCACATGGGAATAGAACACAAAAAAGGTGATGTGGAATAAAATAGCCAAATCATACTAGAATTACATTGTGGCTCAGAGTCAACCTATAGTAATGAGATTTGGGAAACACCTGGTTCCCCAGACATTTCCAAGTTAATGTGCTGTTAAATATAATAAAATCAAAACTCTAGTCTTCATGGGTCACTAGGAAAGAGCAGCTGTAGGAGGCCAGGGGAATCTCCCAGCTGCTTGTTCACAGCATCTAGTAAAATCACTTAAAGTAGAAAGCCACAGCCGCAACTGATAGCAGTAAAATGTGAAGGTACTCAGAATACAGCAACGATAGTAATAAGTGTAAGACAAAAATCCAGCTTTACAAGGATTACCTAATAGGAAAATACAATAAATATTTCCAGAACCCAGAAATTAAACTTAAAAAAATGAAATGTCGTTGGTACACCTAAGTTGGGTTTCAAATACACAATTTGCGCACTTAACACAATAATATAAGTTTACTAAAATTAAAATGGATCTACAAATCCCAAAATCATTTCACGGATGAGAAAAATATAAAAAAATGTTTATATACCACAATAATAATATTTTTTAAATCTATCCAGCAGTTTTTCCAAGATATTTCTAATACAGGTCAAATATGAACGCCCAATGGATAGCGAGTTTTACAAAAGTCTTATTGTATGAGCGACAGGTTCGATTTATCATACAACATGGTAATGTAGCATTTACCATAACTATGAAGCAGCTCTTCCTTGGTGGACACTATTAGAGACTTGTCTTTAGCAGAGAGGACAACAGCCAGGCATACATAATGTTGCTCTGAAGAGGTCGCTCTTCGGACTATAGTTAGAAGTCTGACAGGGTGATTATTTGGAGGGGAACTGAAATGCTCAATGCAGAACCAGGTGGAATATGTTAAACCAGAAGGTGGTGGAAAAAGGCGTTCTCCTGCAGGAAGAAAAAAAGAGTCAACACAGAATTGCCATAATGTCATTTTGCGTAAAATCTGAATTAGAATTGTCAGCAAAACATATGGAATAATAGATCCCAAGGCAACTGCTAAGCTTCAACATGCTGAATAGTTTCATTGTGCTCCGTGTTTCCTTTTTTTGGTAGAAAACATCACTATAGAATAAGAGTTTGTCTATTTCTTACCTGTTCCCATGCCACTAACCACAGCTCCATCCATGAGGCCTGTGGTGACTGCATTACTAGTTGGTGCATTATGGGGAGCCAGGCTTGGCAAGAATAAAGACCTGCACAATCACCAAAAAAATGTTAGAAAACAAGTCATTCATCACAATGGAGCAAATTACTGAAAAAGTTGTTTAAGGGACATCGGTATCAGTAATTATGATTTCATACATTTGGCCTAAGCCACCATCCAGTTAACTATGACCCTTCTTTGTCACATCTCATCCTAGTGCTTTTAAAGTATCATACAGAGCAGATTCTTTTGTGAAAAACTTAAAAAACCAAAAGTTACCCAAAGCCTTCCAAAGATGTGTCAAACTCAACAAAAGCAGGAGTGACGGATGATCCATGAAGCCGGATGTCATGTGGCGTTGTCATGGAGACCAGGCACTTCACCCGGGTCAGGGGCACAGTACATCCTTCTGCTGACTTGACCAAGCTCCGATTTATCCTGTAGTGTTTATCCTCGCCAACACAAAACACACTGTCAGAGCCAAGACCCTCCGTTGACAAGATCATGCTACCTGTGGGATAGTTAGCAAAATAGATCAGTTTTCAAACAAAAAAAAAATAGTTTGAGAACTTACAAACTTAAAAATTGGTTCACCACAGTTAATCATAATGCTAATAAAGCTACCTGGGAGGTGAGCCTACTATAGAAATCACTAGGCCAAATATATTGCGCCCTGAGTCTATAAGGACAATTTTGAAAGGGTTTGGGTGCCCTGCCTTAGTCACATCCAGAGAACGGATGACTAAACACAGCAATATACACTATAAACAAAACATCTAGTGTAGTGAGAAGAAATTCTACAAAGAGATCTCTACAATGATGCCCTCACATCTATAATATGTAAATAGCGGCATAACGGTCTAGGCAAACTAGGCCAGGTACGGGTGGGATGGCATTCCACAATACTGGTGGCCCCATCCAAAAAACATCACTGTATAAATGTAATGTACTTCTGCATTGGTATTGAATTTACATATAAAGTAACACAATGACCTTCATAAATGATTGAATAGTAAAATAAAATTTTCCATGTGCAAAAAAGAAATACGTAAGACAAAACATTGCTAAAAAGTTAAAAATAAAATTCACTTTATTCCCCCCCTCCGGAGCAACAGCATCACTGCCATCTGACACACGACCATCTCAGAATGAAAAATGTCAGGATGATTCCTGTGTCACTGACGCTACAAATATGTCAACGCTGTGTACAGAATAAATGTGGGTTTGTCTGCGTAGGAAGAGTGGAGAATGGCAAAAAAAAAAAAAAAAAAAAAAAGTGGTGAACAGATTGCATTTTTAACGTCTCAGAGTCTGAACTGGAAAATAACGTCAAACAAACTGGCTGACCTGACAGAATTGCAGATTTTTGCAAACCATAAAAGCAAAAAAACTGTATTTAATGTATATGATAGCTGTGGGGTCCCTCTAAATTTTCGCAAATCAGGAATGGGGAGGTCAATGTAAACTATATTCTAAGATACATCAGTAGAACAGCCAAAAAAATGTTAAGTCCATAAAAAACTGACACAAATGATAGGTGTAATAGACACTTTAATAAGGAAAGCATTTTTTTGTCAAAGCTTACTTCTCATTTCAGGCTCATAACTCAAGGAGCTGGGCTTGTGTACTCTGTACTGCTTTAATAATCGCTTGTCCCACGCTGCACAATTCAAAGGGTTGCCAAGGCGGAGGAATTCTCTAAAGAGACAAATTATTAAAAGTATAAGCAGACATTTACATACAGATAGGTGCTTTCCTTCAGACAAATCGCACCCTCTTGTATGTTAAGCAAATAAACCTTAGGTGTCTTATGATATTCTTCCCTCTCCTATTCTATGGCAACAGCCTATCAGTGCCTGCTTTTGAGTCACATGACAAGTAAAGAATTATTTCTGTTAAGGGATTAGACATTCAGCAGAACTCAGAATAATTTTTATAATGTTGCACTTAGTTACAATATCATTAAACGTAGGTAGAGGTGCACTTATCCGTTCTCACTGGGAAAAGATCAATATATTCTGCCAAGCTGCACAATAAATTCAACACACAAATATGAGCATATGAAAAATATGAATCAGGATAAAACACAAGCCAGAAATGTTGCCATTACTCCCTGATATATTGACTCTCGGAAGTTGTAGTGAATATTTGTATGTGTTAACTCTGTGTGCAGATATAATAGAGTAAGCTGTTATTGTATCATTACACATATTATATATATCTTATATATTGTGTTATTGGTATTTTGGAACATTTAGCTGTATAACTTTTTCTCCCCCGGAATATTTAGCACATGTGTATTCCCTCCACAGGCACGGTGGTCGGGGGGGGGGACCTTAGGAGCATCTCATGTTACACACCTCAGTACCATGGGCTCCAGTGCCTGAGATGCCAGCCTCTCAAACATCCGCTGAAGAGGAGGGTGCAAGGAGTGGTCTTCATCTGCCAGAGCGGCGCTGCAACGGTGCAGCAGACGAGCATGCAGCCCCGCTTCACACATCACCTGCTGGTTTCTTTCTGTGTGTACCAATGACTGCAAGATGTTGGCTACCGCCAGCTCCAGGTCCAAGGCATGCTGAAGAGACAAAACGACAAACTCCAGGAACAAGCCATCCACGTGCATAAAAACGTGGCTGCGCATTTTATACAATCGAAAACTATGGAAGAATAGTTAAAGACGTTGAGAATGGCAGTTATGACAGTGCTGAATACATAATTATAATTAATTTAAAACAATAAAGAAGTAGAATTTTGGTTACTTGAGAACCGTCATATTTTGTGCATGGCCTGTTGCATATCTTTGACAGGTCTGGTATTAGGTGAGTTATAGCCGTAACCATTCTTGACAGCATTCGGCAAAAGAAACTAGAACAGCAACTTGAATATTTATTGAAAGTCAAGTTATATTGAGTTGTACTCAAAAGTTGTCCCAATAAACTCTACAGCAGCCATTTATACAGAATTTGGGTCAGCTCGCCTCATTAGGGCGATTCAAGTCAGTTTTTTAGTTGGAGCATTTTTTCCATTCAACTGACCAACTCGGCTGTCAGCTTAATTTAGATGACTTGCTATGCTCTCCATTTCAACTGTATGCGATCTGAACTATTATAAAAGGTATGACTACTGAAAGTAATTGCATGAAAACTACCGTATTTTATAGAAAAAATAAAATGAAAGCGAGAGAAATCTTTTACCATACGTACTTCTGGTTGGGCATCCGAATCGACCGATGCCAGGAGGTCTAGCATAGAAAGCATGGCACCAGGATGTATGATGACTGCATCTGAACTTGACATAGTGGAGGTTCCCACTTGGACTTTCAAGTCAGTGATATTTTTAATAGGGTTTATGGACAAGGAGGACACTGCATGGTAGACATGTCTGCGAGGAAAAGAAAGAAAACAACAGCCAATATTATGTACTGACTGTGCACAGAATTTTGAACGTTTCTATACAAAGCATTGTTATATTCCATAATTACTCCCACTCAGCAAGCAGTTATATGTCAATAGGCAATATTGTGTTTTACTATTAATGCATGTTTCTTCATAATTTAACAGCTCGAACTAAAGTAGACTTTTATTTTTAGACTACATTGTGCTGAACTGCGCAGTATGTCTCAGAGGGAACAGAGAAAAACACAGTCACCAGCATTAAGGAAGGCTCAGTGGTTTTGAGCTTCATAAAATGTTTCATTCAACAATAATCCTACGGATATGCAACAGACATACTGTAATGTCATGTGAATCGTGTATTGAAGGAACACACACGATTTCTACATTATATCGTAAAATAGTAAGAAGAAGCTATACGAGTCAATAAATACAGACCATTAAAAAATCTAACCTTCTCATTTGTCTTAAGGAATGTAAGGGGGCAGAAAATGTTCTTGTTGGCAAACACTAGTGGCAGCTCACTGGAAACACATCTATCCTATAATCATCTTCTGTCATGGCTCCTTCTAGTGTCTAGTGTCCCATCCAGGTCCACCATGGAAGAAGAATTATTATTTTACTTTGATATGCATTTGCTAAATCTATAGGGAAAAGGCACTGGAGCTGGCTGGTGGCGAGTATACTGCAGCTGCACATTGGGAAGTAGGAGATGTGTGGAGCTCCAGCAAGCCTAAAAGCGGAAGGGTAGAGCTAGTCCTAAATGCATGAAGGAAGATTCTGCTGAATCCTTCAATGGATTTTCAAGGAGAAGGAAAGGGTCATTTAAAGAGGCCACGCACCAATCACATGAATTAAAGTGCATACGAAGGTTGGAGAGTTCTTTTTATAAAGCAACTTGTGTTTGTTGATTATTCCCTATATCAACTATGTCTATTACTACATTTTTAAACACATTATCCCCTTAATGACAAAGCCCGTACATGTACGGGCTCAAAATGCATTGTTTTCAATGGGTTTAGGGACCGACCATTTTCCTTAAGGGGTTAAATAATCATAATTTTTAAATTGTGGTTTCATATATTAAATACTACCATGTCAGTTTTTAACCCAAATGTGTTTCAACACAGACTACTTAAAATGATAAAACATGTTATTTCTTTAAATAAAAAGGTCAGGTTGAAAGTAAAATTCCAGATCTGTCCAATTTTCCCCAAATACATATTAGAGCAAATTATGTTTTGTTGGGAATTTTTTTTAGGTGGTAAAGTATGTTTATTAAAAGTACCACCATGTTATCTTTTTTTCTCTTTCAAAGTTAACTACGTTTAGTGTTTCATTGACCTTTTTGGCTGGGGTTTCACAGTTTTCTGCCTTAAACCACTTAAAATGGGCATTACCACCCTTCTAAAATGTAACAGTGAAATGAAAAAGAAAATAACAGTTTTCAACATAATTGTCGACCATCAATTCTACTGACAGTATGTAGTTGAAAAAAAAGTATTATAAATGTATTTTATATGTTCAGCTGTGCTTGAGCCTGACAGAACATCTATATTCCTAACCACAAGATTCAAGAGAACAGATGCAATATTGCTCTTGGCCTCACTGTGTGTGCGCATTATCAGACTACATTTCTCAGATTGATGGTTCTTGTAAAATGGTTAATGGTATCTAAATTATTAAAGTGGTCATGTACCTATGGTATAGCTATTGCAGAAGTATCATTTATCTTCATTTTTGGAAGCCGCCACAAACATAGGATCTGTATAAAGTGATTTTAGGCATATAATGTCTTAAAGATTGTTGGATTTTTTCATATACTGTATAAAACATCAATATTTGTTTATCTACCATGACCTTCAATGTGAAGACCCAGACCCAGGGCATTACCCCATCCAATACCTGGGATTGCTCTGGGTTTGACATGGATGCTCTGGGTAATGCATTGCTTTCCCAGGTTCTCCCAATCACTTGCCTCTTGCTCCATGGAGGTGAGCGGCATTTAGCCACATCTACTTTCCCTCCTTAAAGTGGTTGGGACTAACCCTGCCCCTATGCACAGCTATCCCTGTCCAGCAAAGGACTAGACCCACCTGCATGACCAGATAGCTCCAACCCTCAGGAAGCTCCAGGCAGCATGCCCTGGGAGATCCCATGTATGCCCCAGCCACCTTACGCTGCAAAGCACCAAGATATGATGCCTTATCATAGTGCTCCACATTTGTTTGTGCACAAATCTAACAGATTGCCGTCTCTAGATATATGCCGTCTCCAGATTATATGGCCACCATTATATGTGTATAGATTCTGTTTTCTTGGGCTTGTCTCTGCTCTTGTGGACATGTCTTACGACTTCACAAGCACAAAACAATGGATTTAAATTACTTGGCTACATGGAAATCTGACATAAGGTCACTATTTCACGTGTCTCACATCAAGACAAAATCATGAGAAAAAAGGAAAATGGTAAAGAATAAAAGGGCGACCAATAAATAAAAATATATATAATTAAAAGATGAGGAAATTCAGCGGAGACCTAATTAAAATCGCATATGCAAAAATATCGGAAGGAATAACAAAAGCCTCTGAAAACGAGAAACAGAAGAAGAGTTGGAATACTGATTAGGCATGCTCTGTATAAAATAAATGTCTATATGAATGCTAGACCCTGTATAGTGTTACAGCTCGTTTGTCACTTACATTATGGTTTACATATTGAAATAAACAACAGACAGTCCCTCTTAAATGCATACCATGGGAACAGCCATCATAACTTTCAGTTTTCAGCATTTGCAGGGTTATTCATACCCTTTGTTAAACTCCCAAGTTATTTCTCCTGTTTTTTAATGTATTCCTTCCATTTGATTGATTGATACAGATAGCATTTGGAAAGGTGGGGTTAGGACAAGAGTGACTCCATCATCACTGGTACTTAGCTACTTGTCTTCACAGCTTTTAGCAAAACCAAATTAACTTTCTACTAAAACCTACAGTTTGTGCTTTTAGTTTGTCAATAAATAAAATTAGAAATACTTAGTTTAAATTTTCATTTAATGGAAGCGGAGATTCACAGCTGATAGTGGCAAAGTCAGCATTACCTAATCCATTTTCAGTCCTGAAATTCCAATAACAAAATATATGGCGGGTAAAGGTGATGGAAAAACCCTTCCACTTAAGGGGTATGTAGAAGCATTATTAAACACTCATCTACAGGCTCCAGACATGCCAGAAAGCTTGTTTTTCTCCTCAGAAATCTCATGGTGCTGCCACAACCACAAGGGATTCTGGGTAGGTGCATGCAAATAAGGTTAACAATGATCACCTTTTGTCTCTATATCCACTTTATACATGGAACCCTTGAAAGTAATTGCCCGCTGTACAAGACAGCCTTTAGACCAAACTCGGGTGATCTGGCTACTGCCCCTCTTACCCGGGTTTTGTCTAAATAATGTTTCTACAGTCCTGAAATTAGCTCTGTTCTCCTCACCCACAAAGGCTGCCTGAAAGTTAACCACAGGCAGAGACAGGTAGTAAAGATGACTGCTCCCATGGTGTACACATAACATAGGGTTTTCGTTTTAATGTAAACACAACTACATAGGTTTATTTATTGTACTAAACTGTAAAAAGCAGGATTTGGCAAAGTAATATTTTTCTATGATGGGTATTTTTTAGGTAATTCATATAAAAATGTCACTACTAAGCAGTGGCTCAGTGTTTTTTTTTATTCAGTTTTTTAAATAAAGAAGTGGAATGCTAGCCACATTTCTAAAGAAACATGGTAAATATTGCAACATAAAAAAATATGAATGCGTTGGCATTAAGACATATACCCATTATTTTCAGAAATGATAGACTAATTCATAACGGTAACAATTAGATGTTATTACTGCAGGATATTTCCAGATGACATTAGCATGCTGAAGAGAGTACTCTTTGTTTCATTAATAATACATAGCCTGGGTGTTTGGTAGACTGCTCTGCCAGGGAAAATAAGGTCTTGTCTAAAAATATAACCCTTTAAATATTTAATCAACTCATAATCTGCTGTATTATTCAGAACAACCTATGCATCTGTGTATTTTCTCTGCTAGCTTATTGAGTACAATCATTTAACAAAGCAATATAACAAAGAAAATAAATCACGGAAGCTTCATCTCTATACAGCAGAAGATTTATTACATAATATATATATATATATATATATTTTTTTTAAAAAAAAAATAAACTTGGGGTGAATAATGAAATGCAGTGGGGATACAACTTCCAAAGTTCTAGAATAGAAAGTAGTATGTCTGCGTAACACTAACCATAATGTAAGTTGTAGTTCTTCAACAGCTAAATACCTACCTGTCGTCTGCCTAGCTTGGCCTCAAGCAGCAAAGCTGCCCCAACAAGCATATTGTAACCTCTTCAAGTTCAGAAAGCACTCACTACCTAAAAAATACTAACCACCTCTATGGTAGCTGAAAAAGCTTTTATGGTAGTCTCCAGGCAACTAAAAAGATCTTGTTGTGCTTTGACGGTGGTAAGTTCTGCTTCTTATGGTACAAGGGATATCAATAAGGCTTGACTTTTAGTACCTACCCAAATAAGATAACATTACTAGCTCCTGATTGTGCTCCTCCTATACATTATTTAGTTAATATTAGCATTTTGTTATCAATCGACTTGGGTTTTTAACATAAAGGAAATACCGACAAAGAACAGAACATGGAACATAGAAGGAAGGAACTGTTCTAGAGGGAAAGTCAATGTTCCTGCTTCCAACAGGCTCCAAAGTTCAAATATCACACACTTGTCACAATACACGCCCTCCAAATCCTTAAAATCCTACCAAGTGGTGAAAGACGTGTGTGAGATAGATCAGTACCTTTTCCTGGACAGAGCTGGAGTGCCCCAGGGTGAAGGGAGAGAATTCTCATTTGTCAAGCAAGGAGGAATCTGTTCTGCACGACTGCAGACAAAAACACGAGGAGGACAGAAAAGGTTAGAAAGACAAGGAGAAGCTAAAAGCGTGTGTTAGTCTTACAAGAAATTACATGACAGAACAAGTAAAAATATTAACATTGAGCGTCGGTAGAAAAGTATGCACAAAAGTTCCACAAATGAGAAAAGGAAGAACGAAAGCAGACACGCGGTAATTTAATTGCAAGGCTTTATCCACACAGACACGTGAAGTAGGAGAAGAGGTGAACGAATATAGATCAGCTTCCAAGGTTATTATGAATTAGTGCCAGCCCAATTGCTTTTCTCATCCGTCTCTAGGCAGTAAAGCTGTCTAACTTGATCATCCTTCAAGATTTAGTATAGCAAGTACCGCTATCTCTGAGTTTTTTCTTCAAATTAGATATTGTAACTCAGCTTGATGAATATTTTAACAGAAAAAAAATTATTTGTTACACCCACCAAACAAATACAGGGTTATATTGCAAAAAAAAAAAGAGCATGTTGATCAATTTGTCACAAAAGCATTATAGTAAATAATAAAGAGCTGCTGTACTGCTAAAGGTGGAAAACAAATTAATTTGCATGTGCCATATCCCCCAGACAAAAAAAAACCTCTCAAATGTAAAGCTTTTCTGAATATTAAAGTTCTTGCCTACATTTGTCTAGCCCTGGATAGCAACGAAACGGACATATTATGAACAACCCAGCCATGGAAAGATATCGTTGCAGGCTGATACAATGAACACAAGAAACCTCATACTTAGAACAAAGGAATTAACCACTATATAGGCCATTAGAGTAGAAAACATGCAGTTGTACTTTCAACAACCTTAGGCTACTTATCTGCAGTCTCCAAACCCCAAATGTACCCATCACGCTGTGTTTTTACTGCAGGAAAACTATGTGAACATAATCTAAGTCTATTCAGATCCTGATTTCCCACTGCACAAAGTAGAAGGGTCCTAAAGGAGCCACGTATGTACTAGAAAATAGGTCTTAACGTTAAAACTGTTCACGTTTTATTATTCTAAACAAAGAAATATGAATTCTACTACAAAGCTGTATGAAGGACTTGATGAGGTCCAGAAATTCCACGCCTGCTAATTGGGAATCGCCATCGCTCATCGTAGTGAGCACCACTTATACCACATATAAACCAGACTAACACATGGCAAGAGCAGTGAAACCAGGGTCTCCTGGACTTGAAGAATACTGAATCCATGGAGAATTAGGTTTTCATTGAAGACACCTCCATCCCATATTTTTTGCAGATCGGGAAGGATAACTAAAGGAAGTTAGCAAATGGTATGAAGACAATGTGTTATGGAATGCATGCAAGGGATTATGTCTAATCAGCCTAGCAACATGGAGCACTAATCGGTCACTGCTCAGGTTGGTTTGGTGGTGGCAACAGGACACTTTGTTGAGTAATACTGGCAAGTAATAGCTGCAAACTTCTAAACTGGCTTTGTGTTTTCATTGCTCATTCTAGAACTTGGAAGCAGCACGGAAATGAAACAAGTTCCTTGCAATACATTCTATTATACTTGTACTGTTTTATTGTGTAGTTTATTCTTGTTTACAATGACACCTTCTAAGATGATAAAACAGAGAAACCCAGAGCATTGGACAGGCAAATTTAATTTCCAAAGCAACGCTCAGACTTCTACCAGTCAAATATTATTAGTGTCTGTAATTCCAAAGGTGATAAAAATATGAATGACGATGAATCTAAGAGACTTGCCAAAATTCAAAACTGACAATTTCATTTTATGTCTGGATATAAGGCAATTTTCATCACATTTGCTGCTAGGAGGGGGTTGTGGGGAATAGGGAGAATACATGGTACCAACATGAATCAGATTACTGAGTGTGCTGTACAAGGAACTTTCCTGTTTATTATCAGGCACTTAAAAAAGCCCCCATAGAAAAAAATACATCGTTTTGGGCTATATGTTATGTATAGAGGTTTAACACATGGAACCCAATGAAATATCCCATAAAGCTAAGGAATTTAATAAAACTGCATGGAATGAACAAAGAATGAATGAAATGGAGTACTCAGGACCCTAAAAATATAATTAAAGCCAATCATCATTCACCTTACCAAGGATCCTAAAAGGAGACTGATTTAATCAGTATATTGTATTATTATTATTATCTTTTATTTATATAGCGCAATAATTTACGCAGCGCTTACATTTCTATATGGTATAAAAATGCATTGATTATACTACATCAGTTAAAACAAAACCAGTTTTGCTAAAGCATCCAGTTAACTGATAATAAACAGTTTCCAGATGGTAAAATAAACCCCTACATAATGTTTTTATAATTTTCCATATACAAACTTAACAGTCCTAACACAGTTTTCATACATAACGTCCAGGATATGCCTAAATAAAACTTTTACTGATGTCAAGCATCCTGTATAGCAAAAGGAAAACACAGCCATCATCTTATAAAAACGACCTAGTTCATAACAAATTAAGAGAATGCAAATGATTATGCCACAGAATAAAAAGAAAATCCTGTAGTAGTATGATAGAAAAAACAATGCTTATCAATTGACAAAAAAAAACAAGCAAGTTTGGCCGCAAGCTTTGTCAGATGTTTTTATTAGCAATAAATATAAAAAAATAACTTACCTGTCAAATGAGTCCGTGGCTACTTTATAGAGATAAACAAAGAGTTTGCAGCAGTGCCTTAGCACCGGGCACACAGAGTCCAACTGAACAAGGTCCTCTTCTAGGAGTCTCTGAAATGGTTGGTTGTTGGAAGGCAAGACATTTGACGGTTTGATTTTCCTTGAATCGGAAAAGCAGCCAAGTAGCCGGATGGCATCTGACAACTTTTCATATTGGATCTCTGTTTTGAAGAAGTGAGAGTTTGCGGGCTCGTAGCGCATGGCAGCGGTGAGTGTACAGAAAACTGTGTGGAGAAGCTCAAACACTTGATTTTGGTTGACCTTCTCCCAACCATTCCTTGGTGGACAACTAAGAGACTTCTCCATAGCAACCAGCAAAGATGTCACATACACAAACCCTCCAACTTTTCGGAAAACCGTCCTGGTCCGATGGCTTTCCCTTAGAACTACAAGAAGGGCCTAGAAATATTGATAACAAAAACGGATCACTATCATGGTTGATGTATTCATATAGCCAGAGAGATCATATAAACAACTAATTAACGATATACGGTTGGACATACAAATCAGGTTACACTCTACATGGGTGGTGGGCAGAAAATAGACTTCAGATGCTGATGCAATGCTAATCCCATGATTCTCAGCCAGCTTTGGTCAGTGAACCCTGTTCTAGTGGAAATGATAATACTAAAAATATTACATCAACAGTTATTTTATTGGGGACATTTTATACGTAACATAAAACTCTATCCTAGCGTTCAAGCTAATTCTAAACCTATCCAAACGAACGTAAAATCAAACCCTTATGTAACTGGCGATTCCCAGTCATAGTGATTAAAATGTATCAGGCAGCTTAAGCTTTCAAACCAAAAGCTACAAATCCACAGTCTTAAGCCTCCATTGCTTGTTGGGGAAAAAAGGATTATAATATAATAAATATAAAACCAGGATGGACACATGCCGTCTTGAAGCAAATGCATATGTAATTTCAACCCTCTAGGCAAAGTAGGGGTAAAGTCATCTGCTCAATATTATAACTCACCCGTAGAATATCTGTTTTGAGTTGTAGCTCTGTAGGGGGTGCAGAGTGCATCAACCCTAAAAGGGTCCCCATGTCGTCATCGCCACTCTGTGACAACATTAACTGTTGTATTACCATAAGCGCATGTTCTCGACACTGAGGGTACTTGACGATGTTGTGCACACATCTGGCACCTCCAAACTCCCTAAACACACCTAGAAGAAAATGGGGGGGGGGGTGAACATTGACTGGATCATTTGATATTGGGATCAAAAATTATTTTAAATATCAACATAACCAAATTTGTTGGGGTTCAGTTTCAATGGCGGGAAAACTATAATACAAGTTACAAAGTGGTTCAGAAAATATATGTGGTCCAATAAGGCCTATGGCGGTTCATAACATTTTTATTTTCACATTACATGCATACAGTTGTAGGAAAAAAAAGTCATTTAGAAATTAATTGCTACTGTGGGGCAAAAGTTTGGAAAGTAGTTTTATCATCATAACAATAAACTTTTCTTCATCCCTTAGCAGCCAGGTGTTTTACTCCCACTAAATGGCCAAAACATTTTCACCATATCTTTGTTCAACCATGATTCCTCTTTTCCATATTTAGTGAAACCACACAAATTATGTATTGTTTTTTTCATGGACAGATGGGGCTTTCTCTTCATACCACTTCTTTCATTTAGTATGAATGTCCATTAAAACAGCCAACAATAAGAACAGGATTTATGTCCGGCAACATTCCCTGAGTAGAATAACATCCCACATGCATGGGTTTTTAATTTTATAGAAACAAGATACTCCCTTATAAACTACATTATTTTTTTAATTAATTTTGAATTGGAGGCAAGGAAGGGGTTGTTTTTAATGTATATTTCTAGTGGGAAGAATACATATATATTGACCAGGCATGTACGCATTGTATATGAATGGGATTGTCACTGAGTAACTTCCTTAACAACATTGTTACGTGGTGCGCAAGTCTGCTGTTAAAAATTAATTGAAGTATGAATTATATTTTATATGGTAACTTTAATATAAAGTGCACTGAAGGAATGCTGGTTGCAATGAGCTAGCCCACAAAGCGATTTTGCTTTATATTAACTGATTGCATCAGTTGTTACGTTGGGTGCAGTCTGCTGACACAAATGAATTAAATACTACAACCACGGTGTATTATATATTAAAGCTTACGCATTAGTGCATTGAATAATTGTTAGCAGCTGTGAGTCAGTCAACAAGACTTTTCTGCTTTATATTAGATTACCTGATTATCCCTCATTAAAGAGCAGTACCAATTTATACATATCTACCAAAGGTGGCCAAACAATATTCTGCTCCTGCCAATATTCTACTCCGTTCACTTGGAGGACGGTTGTTTAGATATTTAAAGGCATACTACATGCCACTGAATGTAAAATTCATGTAGTCAAGATTCGTTGTATAGAGGTTGGTTATTATTTACAATAGTATTTTATTCATCTTCCTCCCACTACAACATTAAGTCAGATTTTGAACTAACTGAAGTGTCTCTGAACAAAGTCTATTTAACCAAGTCTTTAAGTTAATTTCACAAGTGTTGTAATTACTTTAAAAACACTTATACCACAGTATTCCTCTTTTATTTTAATATTACTGTTAATAAAAGTTAAGCTTCACATTTTTACTGTATGGTAAATAGCAAATTTACTTCTCCAATTGTAAAAAATTTTTTTACTATTTTTTCTTTTTTTAGATAAATATTTGTGAAGAGGGGGAAATTGTATTTCTCACCCTTTTCAATTTGATCTGTACTGCTGCACCTCTCATCAGAGGTCTCATGAGGGTCTGCATAGACCCTCTGGGAACCTTTTTACTTTTAATGTTGTTTCCGGCAGTGGGAGCAATGTTTGAGTATTCTCAGTTAATCCGGTGTGAGCGCCGTAACAGCAAATCAGTCAGCAGGAATCTAGAGATGCTAGCTCATAATGGCAGAGAAGACCATGTTTACAGGCACGACAACCAACCTTTTTTTTTTTGCAGTTACCTCTTGACATACTGAAGTCGAACAACGAGACATGAATTGATTTACCTTAACAGGTCAAATGGCAACAACGTGAGAGCTGTGATTGAGGTTTGTGCAGCAAAAGATCATGTGAGCTCCATAACCTGTCCATGAACCTCACTGCCCACAAAAGCGGGGTAGTACAAATTATATTTACAATAAAAGTTCTACAATATAAATCTACGGACGGGAAGTGTCTTTATGGCAAAAGAACACAATGCTTGCAGACGCAACTGGATATTTACTAAGCCAGTGGATGCAAGGGTAACCTGGATAATGTGAATACCTGCATTTGTATTTGATCCTTGAAGAAGAACGGTTAATGTCTCCATAACCACAAGAGCAAGCTGCCTTTGGTCCTCTGTGGACTGCATTACAGTTGTGCATCCTGTAGACAGAGAGCACAAACTTTGTTCAGATAGGTTTTAGCATGCAAGTGTATACACTCAGAAACCTAGAACCGACAAAACGTTTGTGTGGGTCAAGCTTAAATCTCGACAACATCCGTGTAAATCCACTACACTGTATAGATTAAACAGTTCTTCCAAGATTACAGTTTGTTTGGGAAACAGTACACAACCTTTACCAAAATCCCCCTTTATTGTTTCAACAATTTATTCAATATGATGAAGTGTGTTACCTGGGCCCAACATGACTTATAATAAAAAAAATAAAGATTTCTATGGAAAAATGCCATGATTGGTAGGCTGATTTCGGTCTCATCATTCCTGTAAATATTTAAATTAGTTGCTTAACCCAGGTGTCTCGGATCAGCTCCACATGGTAAACATGTACATATAAAGCCTGTCATGAGCACTCTACTTTTACTCAGGTAATAGCAATTGGGTGTCCTCTCTGAACAGGTTCCATTTTCCCAGAGGTCACTGAAAACCGCCTAAAACATAAATGTCCCATTCTGTAGCTCCACTTAGGACAAAACCCACCGACTAATGGTGGTAGATTTACCCGAAAACTAAGCTTTTCAAATGGCTGACAATTCTTTAGGGGGGGGGGGGAATTCCTTCAGGTTTATTTTTTGTGAAAGCAATAGGGAAAAAGATTGACATTCCCACCTTGTTCGATGTAGGCTTGTGCGGGGTCTTTTAGTACAGCAGCATACTTGTGCAAAAGGTTAACCATCACTTCTAGAAGTCCAACCTCTTTAAAGACATCTTTAAATATGTGATGGTGACGTATGAACTTTAGTAGAGTTTTGGTGGCTATGATGCTGCAAGCAAAGGAAGCGTTGGACTTTAAGAGGATACTGACGCTGATCAGCTCCTTGCATGGGATGTAGTTCAAGCTGAAGACGACAAACTCCAGCATCTCAAAATATTTCACTTGCACATCCGGAAGCTTGGTAATTTTCTCGGCAAACTGAGACAGTGTATGCTGCGACTCCAGTATAAAGTAGTTTGCATTGTCCGACATGTAGATATTTGTAATGGCATCAAGTATGATCTGGGCAAGGTAGCTGGTCTTTGCTTTTAGGAATGAGTTTTGAAGTACAGAGAAGGCTTGGATGTTCCTCATACTCAGGCCTGAAATTAACCAAAACAAATTAATGGATTCCTCGCCAATAAAATCTCACAATTCAGACAACAAGTTCACCTAGATTATACATTATGAAGGGCTAATGCCAGTGAGCAACAGCAGCAAGACGATTTGGGCTGGTCTTGTATAAATCATGGTTAAATTAGAGAAATTACAAATTGATTTTTGGAAGAAGATTGCTAGGCCTAGCCCTTCATAAATTACTAAATGTGCAGCAACCAAAATCATAGCAAAATGGAACATTTATCCAAAAGCTGCTTACATGTAAAATACCAGTTAAGCCCAATTTAACGCCACCTCACATGGATAAGATTTACTGGAATATCTGTAATTTGGTTCCTTTTATAAATGAATATACATCACATATGCAAGTTGAAAAAAGCAAACAAAGCATAAATGAATGCAAGTTGAAAAAAAGCAAACAAAAAAAGAAAACCAAAACAGAAATGTTAAGATAGCAACTACTGAGCTCTCTCATATCGTGTAAATGTTTGCGCACTGCATGGGATAAATTAGAATGGAAATGTTACACTCAGGAGCTACTTACCTTTTCCGGTAGGCTGCGGGACTGAGAAGCCTGGCAACAGAAAAGGTGCCCCCGTTGTTAAACCAGCTGGTTTCAGTTCATTGACACCATATGTTGTTAAAGAAGTAATTAGGTTAACCAAGTCCTTCAGTGCATCTTTGGATTCATTCTCTTTTGCTTGTTCTAGCCTACAGGAAAGACAAGGCAGACATTTAAAGAGAATGCTGCATTTTCCTTTTAACGGCACCTAAAAATAGACCACGATATTACTACAAAACAAGGAACAGACATATGGTGCCTGCAGCAAAATAAAATATACACTTTGGTAATAACATTCTAGGAGGTTTCTGCATTTTCCAGAATTGCTATGGTGATAAGACCACTTTTTAAAATGTACCAGAATTGATTTTCATGCATAACCCCCCCTATATGCTTTGGTTTATAAACAATCTGAATATTGAAGCAGAAAGGGGGTATTTTGCCTCAAATTATTATGTATATGCAGATACAGTATATGATCGTGAAAAAGAGGAAAGATGAAAGTCATGCAACATAGATTGTTTTTGTCTTTAGAAATAAAATGAGGTCACACTATGACTCAAAGTGCAAGGTACAAGGCCCAGTTTTTGATTTGAAACATACTTTTTTTTACCTCCCTAGGGCAGAATTCTGAATGTGAGGCACAGTGGGCCTGAAACCTGTTAGGCCATTCCTGGCATTCTAGTCTTCCAAGTTGTGTAAACTGGGGTGGCTATCAATGCATTTTGTACTGACCTTTGCAAAGTCCAAAAGAATCCCACCATTCCCATATTTCTCAAATGTTCCCCCTACTTGCTCTAAGGTCACATTGGCTAACTTTCTAATAAATGCTTGAGGTGCACATCCCACTCAAAAAAATATTTGTATCTTTTTACCTCAGTAAAAGATCAGAGAGGAATACATATCCTTGACATGTCCTGAAATCGTCCAGCAGTGTTTGTGAGACATCACTGGAGTCCTTGAGAAAACAGGAGAGGCCAGCAAACATCTCTACAATTTCCAGTGGGGACAAGTCGTTGGATTGCTGCATGTTCTGTACACACGTAGCCAGACATTCTTTTTCTAAGTGGATATTCAAAAAGTGTGTTTTAGGAAACAAACATCCCAATTAAAAGACACATAACATAAGTAATATACTCAATTGTAATATGGCCTAATGGTTAAAATGTCATTCTAATTTGGCTTTATGTTGAAAAGGGAAGAGAGGCACAACGGCCCATGCTTTTCATAATCTATATTACATGATAATCTGCAGAGAAAATCATTAGATTATTTGGTAATGATTCCAAATTAAGACATTTGCCCCGTCAATTGCTCAAGCTTTGCCATGATAAAACGATCCAATCAATGACCTCCAAAATATGAAACAAAACATGTTTTTGTTATCACTACCATTAAGTGCTGATAATGCCAATACTCACCATGTATATATTTCACCACGTTCAGGCTAAGACCATGTCGAGATATGGTCATTAAAACTTCACCTGCACTTTTCCTCCAGGGAAGGTTGTAAGGTGGACACCAGGATGTTATTGCACTGAATAGGAGCTGAAGGTCATCTTTTTGAGCCAGCTCCTCTGCTGGAGAAACGTAGTTGCACAACTTCACCAGTATCTGCAATGTGAACAAATCGATTTGCATGGTTATACAAGAGAATTCTTTATCCCTTAAGTAATTAAGATTTCAGACCTCCAGGCCTCATGGAAAAAAATATCCAAGGTAGGGGCATCCTGCAATTCCTGATAACCCCTGACACATAACAGGATGATCAAGGCCAGTGGTACCCAAGAGGACGATAGCCAGCTGTTATTTGATGCTGATACACAGTTCCCATGATCCTTGGAAAGCTTTTAACTGCCAGAGAATCAAAGGACTTTGTAGCGAAAAATGACTAGGGAGCTGCAATTTGGCCTTATACTGATTTAGACAGACCTGTCTAAGGGTCTCATAAACTAATTTTCTCAGCTGTGCATTCTGTAGGCTATCCTGAGAGCATGTCGCATAATCAACAATTGGTAATGGGTGTACGTTTGGACCGCATACACCGTATTCCCTAGAGGACTGTAACAGTGTCGCTGCAGTTCTTGGGACATTGTGAAGACGTGAGCCTTCATCAATAGGTTACAATGTAAACAAATTATGGTAGGGCACATTCATTGCCTGACTAGTCCTTTCTACAGCTTGTCTCCATGGGATCATTTGTATTAATACCGTATTTGCTCGATTATAAGACGAGGTTTTTTCCAGAGCAAATGCTCTGAAAAATACCCCTCGTCTTATAATCGGGGTCGTCTTCTAATCAGACCCCAAAAAAATGGCTGGGGCCATGCTGCTTACCGGTCGCGAGCAGCGTCTCTTCCATTAGAAGCAGGAGGACAGGAAGCTTGTAGCTTCCTCACAGAACTCTATCTCCCCCTCCCTCCTCTGGGGGCGGGGCCAGAGAAGTTGCTGGTACAGCCGGTCCCCTGCAGAAGTCTTCGAGTGAGAGATCTGCAGTTCAGGTAAGGGGGTGGGGGAGGGTTTTTGGGTAAGTATGTGTGATTAATGTGTGAAGTATGTGTGATTAATGGAATGAATGAGTATTTAAATGTTTGTGAATGTGTGTTTGTGTGTGATAGCATGGATGTGTAAGGGGGGTGGGGGTTGTAGCATGGCATAGGGAGGCTGTAATCCCACTACTATCATCCCCAGGTTCCAGCATGTACTGGCTGCCTTGGCTTGATAGGAGTGTGATTGCTGTTAGCAGCAATCACACTCCTATCAAGCCAAGGCAGCCAGTACATGCTGGGTTAAAAGGCATATCATGGGGCTGAGTGGCATATAGGGGGTTAAAATGCATTTCTGGACCTCCAGAAATGCATTTTAACCCCCTATATGCCACTCAGCCCCATGATATGCATATATACCTCCAGAAATGCATTTTAACCCCCTATATGCCACTCAGCCCCATGATATGCCTTTTAACCCCCTATATGCCAGAGTGGCATATAGGGGTATAAGGCATATCATGGGGCAGAGTGGCAAATAGGGGGGGTATAAAGCATTTCTGGGGGCAGAGTGGCATAACTGGGGGGGGGCAGGTAGGCAAATAAAAGGAAATTTAAAAAATATATTTACATGAATTAATATTTACTGGTAAAACTTTTTTTCCTATAGGGTCGTCTTATATTCAGGCTTTTTGTTTTTTTCCTAAATTAATATTTTGATTTTGGGGGGTCGTCTTATAATCGGGGTCGTCTTATAATCGAGCAAATACGGTACATACGGTCATAAAACACATTTCCCTAGAAGTAACAGGTGCTGCTTAACTTGGGCAACACGTCCACTGCACTTTCTAGTGGGTTAAGCAAATAAATATACTGCCAAAGAAGACTTGTCAATGTATTCTTTCCTCTGGAGGAAAGAATAATACGTACAAACACAAACGTTTAATAAACATTTTTTCGGGTTCTATGGCAACAACCTATCAAAGCCTGCTTTTATGATACATGACAATTAAGTGTTCCCTGCTAAATTCTGAAAGTATTTTACATAATAAAGAACTCCTTCCAGAAGTACTTGAGATGATGTACGCAGTTATAAACGCATTAAGTTCAAGGTAGCTGGATCAGCACCTTCAACAATGCATATCATTCATACATTTTAAACAAAACTTGAATTGTATTTTTCAGAAATGACCAGTTAGAGCTCGATGTGTCATCATTTTTAACTTTAACCCATCAGTTTATAAAATAACTAGCTATTTAACTACACACTTTAATATAACAGTAAGATAAGACGTTCTATAATTTGATAGATTTGAGTATGGGGGTCGTCTCTAAAACAAGGTTTGCTGGAACTTTACTTGTTAATACATGCTGGTTGTAGATTAGGAAAATCACTGTCACAGAATGTAATGATGAAGACCAAGACTAGAATTTCTCATTTGCACTGGGAATAATCACTGAAGCAGATGGCTTATCAAATATTCTATTAAGAAATTGCAGTGGGGATATTAAACAGATCGATAGCAGCCGACGCCAGATGGAAATAACTATTGCAAAGATAAGCAATATATATAATGATTTCTGATGCAGATGCAGTTAGAATGTGTGATGCAATCCAACTGTGAACTTAGTATTCCTGGTACTATTTCTCAAAGTAAAATGCATCTAAGATCACTTTAATGGCATTTAGCTGAAAGAAATAGGTTAGTACTACTTTGCAAGAAATTCACCATGGGAACTGATTAAAAAAAAAAAAAAAAAAAGCATATGTACGCAGTATTGGGTTTTGGCTAATATTTGGTTTAAGAATGAATTGTACATCTCCAAGGTTGTGTATATTTTCTGGAGAAGAATACTTGATTTGCAAATATATTATATATATATATATATATATACATATATATACACATATATATATACATATATATATACACACAAAAGACATACATATTGTTTGAGGATGAGGAAACGTGTATCACACACAAGACCGTTGCCTTGTCTGGTTTTCAGACACGTCTGGAAGTCTTAACATAAAAACAGACAGTATAAATGAAAAGCTGACGGGTAGAGATTACTATCAGAAAGCTACAAAAAAGAAAGCAAAGGGAAACATTTGTACCGAGTGTTTACAAGAGATAAAACTTAAGCTGAAAGCCGTACAGGGCCTACACAGTGATTAGACTCCAGATACGGCAGCTAAAACCAAGATGTTTAAGGGAGAAGAAAAAAGTCATTAGATGACCTAGATGAGTAGGGTGCCAAGGGCACTACTGTATGGAAAGAAGATTTCAAGAAAGCTGCGGTAGCCAGGATGTCCAAATATCACTGACAACAAGACAAAAAACAAAGAAAAAAATCTAAATAAGAAATGGATGAAAGCAAGCCTGAAATTCTAATTAATTACTATTTATATTGATTGTGACTCAAAAATATAAAATTTATCAAGATGCAGCAACAGAAATCATTAAAAGTGTTGCTCGGTAAAATGATTAACAAGACCATGCCACACTTTTTACCATTCAACCTTCACAGGAAAGAAGAACTAAAGCCTCAAGGTTAGAACCACTCAATACCATAAGCACCTAGGTTGGAACACATTTCTGGACAGATAATAGTGTTTACGGTATAAAAACTTACCTTAAAAATCCAAATGTAACTATTAGTTTATTCATTTCTAAAAAGGGTCCAGAGATTAAAAATAACGTTGGATTTTATAAAGTTACACTTTATATTATTACCAAAAATAACATAAAAGGCATGGTATGCTATGTTGTTTTTGCTGTTGTGACGTCTAAGTAGCACATATCCAGAACTGATTGGGAAAGGACCAAACAAGCAGAAGAAAACGGTATAATTATTATGAACGTCACATGATTGTATATTACCTGTACAAAGACTTTCTGAAGCAGTGTTCTGCGTTCTGTCAGAGGCAGCTCGTTCTCTGCTCCGCCGGGAACCTCAGGCACGTGCGGCAGGTCAAAAAACAGGTACAGGCATTTAATGAGCGTGGACGGCACAGACATCGTTGTCATGCAGTCCACTGTTTTCTGATGAGAAAAATATAATAGAAATCTATATGAAAACAATTGCATTTTAATGAATAAAATGCTGAGAATAAAAAGCAGGACAGGTGAATGTTTATTTGAAAAAATATTAAAATTGAGATTAAAGAATGTTGATGACAGAATTACCCCTACTGCAATAGGAGATAAACTACTGCAAAGCTTTTAGATGATATTATGATGCGATACACATTATGTATTGAATTCTTCGGCTTTATATATATTTGACCTTGGGTGCTGCCATAGGCCAGAGCCAGGGCTGTGCCCCAGACTCACCATTCCAAAGGCTATGTCCTCAATGTGGAGCTCCAGTGGAAGCCATGCTTGCTCACAGGGCAAATGGGCCAGCTGAGGAGATCAGAGGTCTTCCTCGTAACCAGCCCATTGCGTAATGGCACATCGGAGGGCCGGTCTGTTTGTGGCAAGGGGACCTTGAATATGTTGCTGTGTTAACAAGATGTGCCCTTCTGACTTTCAAGAATTAAGAGAGCTTCAAAATCAAAACCTTCATGCTTCATGTAGTGTTATTTCAGCTCCCATGACTCTTAATGAGCCACTAAACCAGGATTGCCATCTTTGGCCTTAATTAATTCAGAAGCCAAACACCGCTTTATTAGTAATATTTAAGGTTCTGCCTTAAATTGTTTTCGTCGCCACAAAATGCTCAGTGTGCTTTTAAAGATAATACAGATGGAAACGTAGATGAAATGATGAGGCAAACTTTGTTCAAAGCAGAGGACCAAGACACCCTGACACTGCAGAATATTCTAGTATGCAAATGCACAACCTTATATTAATAATCATTAGAAGGGTTTAGGAGAGAGTAGATAATTAGCCCAGAACACAAAGGTAATCATTCACTAAACAAAACATGTATAGAATGAAAACAGACCTGCCCAGAAGATGCCAGCAGGTTAATGACCGTGAGAAGCATCCAGCCCCTGCTCGTCTCTTCACTCTGATTAATCTCCAAAAACTGGACAATGGCCCGGCTAGCTGCCTCTGAGAGAGATGGAATAGATAAAATAAAACATAATTTGATGTTTTTGACCAGGCAACCAGCACATAGACTATTTGATTTAATAAAAGAAACATGTTATAATAAGTGCTATCACTGTCTTCAATCCCATGGTGAGGAAACCGTCATGAAGTGTATAGAACGTTGATACTAGCATTACGTACAACCTTTATAAAGTGACACATCTATAGAATCAATTGTACTTATGTAACCCAGAATTGAAAAGGAAGGAGCTTTCAAGTTCTTTTACAAATCCAAACTTCTACACATAGTCAGGTCACAGTTATATTTGTACATTACAGCATGCTGGAGGTGGATGATGATGATGAAAATAACAACATTTGACTGGTTCCAAAAATTATTTTTGTCTTTGACTCTCACTGTTTGTTTAATGTATTACCAAACTAACTTATTTCGGAACATTTGATCATTCGAGAACATTTCTTCATCCTGTCTTAAAACATTGATTAAAAAGCTGAGTCAGTAGCTTCTGAAGACAAGTAGTACAAGCATTGGCTTATAGAATAACTTATTTCAGCCATTTCCATACAAAACAACCACATCAGCATTTTCTTTAAGTTAAGGCCCTTTTATTAAAAAATATAACATTACAAATATCATCCCTAGTACTGTCTGATTCCCAAATCCTACCTAGAACAATTCTTTAATCATGCAAAAATATGCCTCATTGACAGGAAGCTTAATTATTATGTGACAAAAAGGCAGATACTTAAAGATAAAATATTTACATTGAAAAAAAAATTCTGTATATCAATACTTAATTGAAGGTATCGAAATCATGGCAAGTATGGTATATTAATACATTTGTTTCTGTCTTGGTGGTGTTTTAGTAGTTATTAGTTTAACCCTATGAGTTTAAAGAACTATGAAATTTGAATCTTGGTAGGTGTACATGAACTTTAATTTGGTTTTAATGAGCTCTGTATGTAGGTTGCCTCAAACATCTTGGAGAACTAAAAGTTCTGTGGATTCAGGCAGTCTCAATTGTTTCTCTCTCCATTTAATCCCAAACTTGGTGCTGTTCAGATCAGAGCTCTGTGGGGGCCATCACTTCCAGGACTCTAAGATAGTTCTTAATGACTTTGGGCTCGTAGTCATGTTGTATAATACATTTTGGGCCAAGCAGATCCCTGATGGTATGGCATGATTGAGGAGACCATTAACTCTGACCAAATCCCTAACACCATTTACAGAAATGCAGCCGCAACTTGGAAGAAACCGCTCTCCAACAAACTGCCTTATGTTACATCTGCTCAGAGCACCTGCCGCCATTTTTCTGCACCCCAGCTCCTGTGTTTTTGTGAATAGTTGAGTTGCTTGGCCTTGTTTTCAAGTTAGAGGTATGGCTTTTTCGCTGCTAGTCTTCAATGAAGACCACTTCTGACCAGACTTCTCCAGATAATAGATGAGTGTACTAGGGTCCCACTGTTTTCGGCCAATGCTGGTCTGATTGCAATCGGAAGATGTCCAGCATTGCCAAGGGAAATAAGAATTATGTGTTTTTCATCTGATCCTTGGCCGTCCATTGCGTCTATTGACGGTTTGCCGTTCCTTTGTGCTTCTTCAAAAGAGCTTGAATAGAACACCTGGAAAACCTTGTCTGCATGGAAGAGACTTTGATGATTCAGTACCTTGTGTATACTGGTATAATTGGTTAATCATGCACCTAACTATATGCCTACAAAATCGGACTCTGTGCAAGTGTACCTAGAAGAATTGATGCTTACAAAGAGTAGCCACACCAAATATTAATTTAATTCAGATTTTTCTTCACTCACTAAATGATGAAAATAAACTATTAACATGTCTTTTTTCTAGCATTTCTTAAAGCATTCTTACTTTATAGCATTTTGTTACACTTGCCTAAAACTGTTGCACTACTTGAAAACAAGTAGTTTAAAGACTGTTATAGCACACAATTATTCCAGACAATACTTCAAGAATGGTTAAGTACCACAAACTTTCTATTAGTAATACAGTTTTAAATCAGTAAAACTTGCAACAGTAAACCCCACTGTTTTCCGGTTTTACTTACAAAAATACATTTTACTTGTAATGATTTCGAGTATTTAATACCAGCTACAGTACATACTGTTTCTTATACATCACTTTCGTACCCATATAAATTATTTCCTTACGAGAACATTGACCAAGGAAAAAAACTGCTAACATTAATAGCATTTTACCAAGATACCTTCATCTACCCATCACCAAACAATATACTCCCAACACTCCGACGTTAAAGAGTTGATCACAATTAGCCCTAAAATTGAAACAGTGGAAGGAGATCTTAAATGAACAAATGTTTCTTTACTTATGTTTCCAGATAGTTTTTATTATTTATTAAGTCTTCGACATAGGCAAACCTTCTTTTGAGTGAGTGAGGGGGGATGGTGAGGTAACAATGAGGCATTGTGGGTATTCTGCCAACGTCTTACAATGAACACAGAAAATAATGAAAGCAGCCTTTCTGTACAAAGGAAGCTATATCTTCAGGCTGGGAGGCATACGTGTATTTGAGCATTTTTTACACAATTATTTTGTGTTCATGTTACGTATGGTAACTCTACCTTGAACCTGTGGGCATATCCCTACTTAGCTGAAAGGGATCTGGGCACCTCATAGCTTGGCTTAACCCCTTCCTTGCATGTTTTTTTCACTAATCTAATAAAAGAGCCTTAATCGTATAATAAATATCTATGTTTTTATTTATTCCAGTACTGCTTCACTGGCATTTTTTCCCACTGGATTTTAGGTGGCAAATACACAAAAAAAGTTATTTTTTTTAATATCTTTATTCATTAAAATTTCAGAGAATTTGTCTGTAACCACTATTTACCGTGCAAACTTATGAACATTCAAAGTTGTCTCCTTGCTGACTTCAACAAGGTTTGGGCTCTGGTGACCTTTGCCCTCGGGCATACCAAGAGTATTTGGCATCTAGGGCGGATCCTGTATTTGGCAGCCCCCACCTCCACTTTAAAAAGACACCCACAAGAAAATTAATGTCGGCAAGAATATTTATTGCACAAATCTGTAAACTGTATGCCAAGTGGAAAAAACTAGAAATATGAAAAAATAAAATATTAACTTAAAAATAAAATTAAATAAGCTTAAATTAATAACACTTACTGTACAGATATAGTACAGCATAACTACTATTACTATATACTGAGGCAGACATTGACAGTGGTACACCATAACTGCTATCATTATATACTGAGCCAGACATTGGTGGTGCTACAGCATAACTTATGTCACTATACACTCAGCCAGACGTTGACGGTGCTACAGCAGAACACCTGGCACTATACACTGAGCCTGAAGTGATAGGCTTAGTACCACCATCAACTATTGTTAGTTACTAACAACTATAGTTGTTAGCTTGAACGAGCAGGACCCTCTTCTCCTTTTGTGTCGGTTTGTTATGTGATTTTTAATTTTACTGGATGATTGTAACAGTGCTACAGAATCTGCTGGCACTATATACATTTATATAATGTAATGTATGGCTTAGCATATACAAAAAAAAAGGTTGGAATACAGCACTCAGTAGTGAGATGGTGCACGAGCCAGGGTACCACCAAGCCTTTCAATAAATCCAAAATAAAGAAGCAGAGGCTCAGCACTCAAATGGTAAGGTGAGTTTATTTTACACAGGCTACATAAAATAAACTCACCTTACCATTTGAGTGCTGAGCCTCTGCTTCTTTATTTTGGCTTAGCATATAGTGATGGGAGTTATAATCTACTTCAGAGCATAACTCCCATCACTACATGGTGATATAGCATAACACCCACCACTATACACTGAATAAGACACTGACAATGGTACAGCATAACGTCCATCACTCTCACACGCTTACTAATGCTCTCCCTTTCGCTAAATGTTTTCCTACCTTTCCTCTGTCACTTTCCCTTTTTCCTGCTGCAGTTCCTTTTTCCTCTTCCTCTTCTTTGTTCTTCCACTAGACTCTTCTTGTTCTGTCTCCTTCTAGTGCAGTGGGCGTGGAAGGCAGTGTTTTGCGCTGGGATATGACATCAAATCCTCACTCACAGCATCAGTTGCTGTTGTCCATCACAAGGGAGCAGGATCAGAGGTCTGTATTAGCAGACCTACTGCTCATTTGATTGATTTTAAGTCATTTAGAGGGAGATCCTTGATCTCCCCAACCGAGCCTGCTATTCTAGCGGTAGACATTTTAGTCCGTTTCTGCAAGGGTGCACACAGGATGCTGGCCTGGTGGCACCCCCCTGATGAGTGATACCCAAGGCAGATGGCAAACCCCCCACACCCCCATTAGGTATGCTACTGCCTTTGCCTATGTCTTAGACAATGAGAGGTAACACCAAGCTGGTCACATAACATTTTAGTTCGTATTTACCTGGAGAAAATTAGACAAGCCACATTAATCCCTAACAGAACAACTTGAGGAAAGGAAAAAAAAACAGTTTTGGATTTAATTTAAAATTAGTGAACATCAAGTTCCTGAGCCCCATCCAGCAGATACCCATGAAGTGCACCAAGGCTGTGGTAGATAGGCATAAGTATGTTTGTACTGACCTTGCAATCCTGCTACTAACTAAACCATTTAGGTGACAAAAATATTAAAAAGAAAAAAAAATGATTCAAACTATATTATGAATTATTTAAAAAAAAATCTTTGTACATTCTATCGTCCATGATAAACTAGTGACCTCTGGGAAATTGCTCTTGAGTCTTGAGGAGCTTACTTCCCGATTTCACTACAATTGTCAGTTGGGGGGGGTTGGGGTATGATTGGGGTATGATGGTAAAACCTTAACCTCTCCCCAGAGCAGCAAACTGGTTTACTAGGTGGATTACACCTTTCTTTAAATGGTTTAAATGACCTGCATTACAGTTCCATACCTGTAGATTTATTAGATGCTCTCCTGCGAATCTCAGTCACCATCAATCGGGAAACTTGTGTTGTAAACTGCAGTAGGTCTGAGAACTTTTCTGTCATTGTACTAGGAGGTGCACTTCCAAATACCTGGGGATAATAAGACATACTGTAATGTAGAATCCACACCACTAGATTCAACAAGCAACAATTCAAGTTCCAACAGGATCAGAAAAAAAGGACAAAAAAAGAAATACAGAAAAAATGAATCAAAACAGCATGAGGAAACACTTGCATATTCACCCCCCAAAAAAATCCCCTTCAATGTTCTATGTATCTAATAGACACTTTTTAAATTCTCTTTATTTGTTCACGTCCATTTAAAAGAGTACAACAGTTGACATACCACAGTCCAGATCACTTCTTAACCGATACAATTTTTCATATCATACAAATGAAATTTATGACATTGTCCGAATGAGCTTACAGGCTGTGAACCTCATTTTCTGCATCTTCCTTAAATCAATTTAAACAAACAATACCTCAATAAACACATTTAAATGTGTCAAACCTCATATATGTATCTGATTTAATATTTAATTCAGTGGTAGATTACAAAAGTGAAGACATTCTTATTTACTTAATTGGCAGTATTTAGCTATTCATTTTCCATTACAGTCTCTAATCATGACATTAAAATCACTTAAGATCCCATCAATGTTTACTTTAAGCCACTAACTAACTACAACCAATAAAAAAGAAGCAATAGATCTTAAAAACAAGAAGGAAAAGATGGCTGCTCTGATGGTCTACACATAGACCACTTATGGACCATGACCGATCCTCTTGAATTCAGCATTAATATACAGACCATATAAGAAGTTGACCAGATTTTTCTTAGTGAACTCTTGGGGCATTTGAATGCAATTTGAAAAATAACAAAGATATTTACCAATGCTGTGTCTCAGGATAGACTCTGGGTTTGGTATAAGTATATCGTTATTTTGGACATGTCATTACCGATTTAGCAATTAAAGGTGGCATTCAATAAAATACATTGGCAGGTTAGCATTTATACAGTGACACAGACTACTAAAAAAGTACATTTTATGGCATCTTTACTTTTAGGGAGAAAATGCGTTTCTTCTAGAGAGCTTCAACGTTAGAATTCTCAAGAAATCTCACCAATTTAACTACACACATTAACAATGAATTATGAATCACTCAGTTAGCAATGCATCTTGTAATTCTTGTAATACATAAAGCGGTCTGTTTGGAAACTGCAGAAATACAGTTATACCAAGATATATTTAATGAAAGCTCACCAGGTTAAGGTGTCAATAATATGGGTATTTTCACAGAAAATAAAGTGCATAATAACGTGTGTGGAAGAGCTCATCCTTTCTGTAAACTCTATATACAGAACTGCCCATTGCATACAAATACCGGTAAAGAAGTATCGCCTGTAGTAACCAGATTATTTATTACTTGCCTGGTTACCTTTCCTAGCTACCGAGTTTTCAATTTTCCTTTAAAACATAGTCTTAAGGAGGGTAGATTTGTCTGTTGTATTGGTGGCACACAAAATGAATTGTAAATGTTTAACTGAAGCGTCTATTCTTGAAAAAAAAGTGATCTCAATGTTCTGGCATTTGCTATTCTCATCCCTGCAGAATTTTAATTTACACAAGAATACCAGAGCAAGGTGATGCTAAGATACTGAATACTGAAGCATTCAATGCTATAAAGAAAAGCTTTATGGCACACACAATATATATATAAAAAATTATATGTCCATATATTTAAATGTGAAAGCACACCCTATTGTCAGCAAACACTATACTGTAAACAAAATGTTTAATATTTTTCTGAGGGCCTTTTTACTTGAGCCGAAATATATTACTAAAACTCTTTTCCTCTGTATCTGTTTGCAAGTGTGATGTTAAGAACTTGTCCCATTAGAAGTAGGACTGAATAAACACACAGTCCCTTCTCATTTCTTCAACAACAGGACAACTTTTTTTTTTTACTTATATGCATTTTTCTCTTTCTTTCTTTCTTTCTTTCTTTCTTTTTAATTTATTGTGTGCATTTTTGTCCTATAATTAGAAATGGTTCTCGAAGGTTAAAATACACAAGGTTGATTTTCTTTTTCATTTGCAGCTCTTTCCAGTAGAATAACGATACAATATTACGGTCCAGATGGAGCTCTACGGGACATTAAATTGAGCTACTGTTCACGTACCCGGTTGAAGACTGGCAGCATCATATAAAGCTTCTCTTCCTGTTCCTTCTGTGTCATGTGTCGGGCCGGGTGACAGAGCTCCGTGAACAGTCGCCGGAGATGCATCAGGCCCAGAGCGTTATCCTGCGGGCTGCACTCCTCTTGCCGTGGCCGGCCCATGATCCTCTTCACCATATTCATGGTGACGGTATCCTAAAAGACAACCAGGCCACTGCAAAAAACAAAAACAAATACAACATTCATTACTGTGATTAAAATACATTAACTCCGTGTTTTTTTGTTCTAGCCTTTATTAAGATTGCTTTATTTTATTATTTTTTCCCCTGACCCTTTAAATACCTGGGAGGTGTGTAACAGCAGAATAAAAAAAGGCGATAAAGACTACTCTCAACACATTCTCTAGCCACAGCATGCATCATGACCTTTTGTACAAGTCATTTTCTAAGTGATGAAACAGGCGAAGAGAGATGTCTTCATACACAGAAGCAAAAATGTAAATCAAAAATTGTAAATTAAAATCAAGTATGTATTTTTGAGTACAACAGCTGAACAGTCCAAGAGTAGCAACTACAATGTCCATTATATTTTATATATATATTGTATATATACACTATAAACACATATAAAATGTGTGCATAAAGCTGCCAAAAATAATTTAACTGAAATCTACACAACACATTCATGTAACCCAAAGCTTTTAATTAGTTGATAACAAATAAAAATAAAATCATCGTTTCTGTTTTAACGTTACCCAGTTCTACCCTACCTTAATATATGCCCTCATTAACTATTTTATTGTGTCCAGGACAGACTATAATGTACACTTCCATATATAAACACCTTTAAACAATAAAGTTTATTTATGGAACCTGAAACGGATTATTTTATGGTAATGAGATTAGCCATATAAAATTCATCATAAAAGCAGTACATGCGGAACCGTTGTGAGTTATATCTTCGTTATTAAAATTTCATTTGAATCTTCAATGAACGTTTGTATTTCGAATCTATTTCACCTAGACAGCTATTTTGGAAAGATTCACCTTTAGCATCACAAAGAGCAAAACAGTACTGATTACTTGTTGTTTATGTGGACTATGAAGAAGTTATCTGCATAAAGCTGAAGTATAAATTAGAAGTTAATACGGTAATATCACACCATGCTGTGTGCCCCTCAGTAAAGCCAAAGAAAGAAAATGATGCTGTCACATCTAATAAACCTCCAAAAATGAAAGCAGTTTAGTCTGCACTTGGAAAGGCTGCATCTGCGTCTGTTCTAGTTCATTATTGGATATATGAATCCAATTGATTCTAGAACCAAATATCATTTTGACAAACAATTATACAGGTAAATTCATAAACTCAATTTATTTATTTTTTTTTTACAATGGCTGTATATCCAACCGGGGCAGATTTATTGGTAACAAACTTTGTATGGAGTGGCATTCACTGGAACTGCCATTCGATGGCTTCTAAGGTTTCGCCAGCCTTGTTCATAAATGAGGAAGGAAAAAGGGAAAAGGAAAAAAGAAAGTTCAACCTTTTCAAGCCATCCCAGTTTATGTTGATATAGATTAAGGCAATAAAGCCTTCTTAGAGAATGTGAAGTACCCTTTAGGACACAAAAAGGCAGTCACATTTCTCCCTGGATCAATCTTTATTAACTTGAAGCAGTGTGCTGACAAAGTTGCTTCCTTTTCAAAAAGCAGTCCAAATCGTTTTGAAATTTAACCACATTATCTGCACCGGCCACTTCCCTAGGTAAAGTACTCCATGGCTTTACTGCCCTCGTTGTAAAGAATACCTTTCACCGTTGGAATTGTTGTTCCAAATTTAGAAAAGATGATTGCCTTTTTGTAACCTACCGGCACTACGCACAAAATAGCAACGGAGTTCTGGAGCCGCAGAATTTTAGGAACTAAAGTATTGTTTGCAGAAAGTATAGAATGCATATTTACGTACAGGCTAAATGTTTAAATATGCGTTCTTTGTAAGTAGGAACGTATAGGTGATTAGAATTAAGTAGCTCTTTTTGTACACTTTTCAGTTCCAATAATGAGTCTACCAGTATCCCAAAATCTTCCTTTGACAGAGACTACCCTCCAAACCCATTTACTTTGTACAAAGCGCTCAATGCTTTAGTTTCCCCAAGTGCATTTATTTACATTTATCAGAGCTAAATCTCATCTGCCATTTTTCTACCAAGTGCCCCAAATCATTCTGCAATTACTATATTGATCAGATTTTACAACCATATGGTCTCCATATATAGATGATTTTTCCTTTAATACACTGGTATAAAGATATTAAAGGAGAGGGTGACCCAGATTTACCCTACTTGTAACTGCAAGAAAACCAAAGGATGTCCATTTACAAAAAAACACTCCAAAATGATTAACATACATGTAAAAGCTACTATAGAAAACGTAACAAGTGTTGGTAGCTATAAATACAGGTAGGTTACAAAAACCAGATAGGAAAAAAAAAAAAGCTTACAACGAGACATTGGGAATATGAAGAATATAGAATTACCACGAGCAATGATCAAGGTTGAAATGCAAAACCGAGTTGTTTGCCAGACTGTGAAGGTGAGCAGGGGAAATATGAAAGTGATTTACTGCTCGATGGCGGAACGAACCGAGACAGAGGCACTTTTGGTTTCCAGAGAGTGAGCAATCAAGCAGCACGGTATTGAGCAATATTAAGAAAAAAAGGACTGGACAGTAGGCATGCCAAACAGAAGCTGGATAGGACAAGATCAATTTTTTTCAAAGCCCATGAGAGATAAAACCTATGTACTGTGTCCTAACTGCATACAAAACCCTACAAAAACCATTTCTGGTGCACACAACCATGTGTGAAACTATCAGCAGATCTAGCAACAAGGTTTCTAGAAGTGATACACTTAAAGACATGTATTCTAGAACATCAAACGGCAGTTTCATGGAAAGGGGGTGCTTAAGCACTGAAAGGTACTAGACGAAGTATAAATGATGCAATAAAAAAATCTAATAATCTAAATACTCTTTTGTATATCAATATAATCCAATAATCATCAAATTAGAGTAGTGGATAAGCAGGATCTTAGATGGGCAGTAACAGTCTGGGGTGCCAGCTTAAGCCGAGGTCCAAGAACTGTCATATCACATTGATCAAATAATGCCCATTCCAGATAACAGTGGTAACCGCAAAGGCTTCTAAGTAAAAGAAGACACAATGGCATGAACATATATACGTTAAATTATAGTCATTTGGAGAGATAAACGAATAATGGTGGATAATTAATTAAAATGCTTAACATCACATTTGCGAAGACAAGGCGTGGGCGTCAGCAAATGGTCTGTACGATATTTTTAGTTTCGTGTAGTGTAGGAAAGCTTCGAGGCAATGCTTTTGTTCTAAGAAAGACTGCTATTTTAATAAGGTCTAGTATAATTACACTTAATCAGATTATAGTCTATGCTAATTGCTCTGCTTTACTCCAGGAGTAAATTGAATTAAATTAAAAAGAGCACGTCACAAAAGTAAAATGTAAAATCAAAACTCAAAAGTATTTTTGTGGAACAAATAAAAAATCATTTCCACAGCATTTTACTGCAGTATTACCAAAAATTGTATAATTAAAAATTACATAGCAAGTTTTGCTATGAAATAATCTGCAATATTGAAAGCCCCTTTTTTGTCATATGTGTGAACATATATTCAAGTCAACCTTATGTACAATCAAGTCTGAAATCTTCTATTCTGTTTTTGTCAATCACCTCAACAATTTTAGCCTTGGCTTATCTCCTTTAAGAAATCCTGCAGTACTCAAATTTATAAAATCCCATTAACTAATGCCTGCAGCTACCTTACAGCACAACGCTGCTTAGTTAATCTGGTTATCACGGCTCTATCTCATGGTTTTCCCAATAGAGCTGAGGAACTGGAAATGCTCAGACATTTGACAAAACACCTAAAAATAGAACATGTTTCATTATTCAGAGTTTTAGCGACTGCCTCGGCTCATGAAGATGGCAAACGGGGGAAGAGAATGCAATCCTGTTAAATAGCTTTAAGTGGAAGAATTTCTGCAAGTTCTGTGTTAAGCAGATCCCTGGCAACCAAATAGAATGGCCATTATGTCCTGTTTTGGGGATGTGTGACCTTTTGTGTGATTTTGAGCAAAACTCTACTCTAATGTTTTAAGGGCTTCCTAATTAGCATGTAATCAGTCAATCAGGTTTCTGGTTTCTAAGAATGTACTTTTAATCCGTAAAGGCTTGTGTTGTCTGAAGCCTTCAAAGATTGAATTAAGACCTACATAGAGAACATTGTATGTTCCATGAGGGCCAGTGCTTACATTGGTTCCTTGTCCTTGGATTAATAAGCAACTTTAATTGTGATCAATATCCAACACTCATAACAGCTATAGAACCTGACCAACTGCTGATCTTGACAAATAATTAAGAAACACTGGTTTTGGGGCTATGATCTACCTCCCAAATTCAGCAAAAGTCTAGCTCTAGAACTAACAGTAACAAAAGCTGTTCTATAAAAAAAAATCAAGTTTAGAAGGTGTTAGAGCTCTGAATCAGGTAGGCTGGTTTATGGGAAAGGTGCAGAAGGCCAATATTTGTAAAGCTAGGGCTATGCCTACCTACTCCTTCCATCAGACCCCCTCCCCCCATAATTAGTTAAGATGATTGGGTACATTAAGGTGGCACACAGTCGTACTGGCCAAGCTATCTACATGGTTCCCAAGAACGCATAGTTACTTGACTTAGCAGTATGCAGCATGGTGGAGTACACTGCTATTTGTAACTCTTCTGTAAAAAAACAAAAAAAAAAAAAACCCTCTCTCTCTTTGATTACCAAAAACATAATAAAAGATGCATTCTGAACTATGCTAACTTCACACAAAATCTAGCTTAGGTACAGTATGAAATGATTTACGGCAATCATGTGACTATGGCATTCTGGAATTCTGCTCGTAGGATGAAATGTTATATTCTCATGTTGTGTGGTTATTAACAGCTGCCTCCTGTTACTTCCTGTGTAAAGAGCTACAGAAATCTCTGCAAGTCATTGAGGCTTCTGTGGGTGCTATCTGTGTCAGCAATTTGATATGTTCCTGGCTGGGGTGGCAGTTGCATTGATTACCAAGAATGTTTGGCTCAGGACATGAGCCTACCAGGAAAATATTGAGAGGTAACAATTATTGGTCTCATAAGACAAGACTGCTCCCTTACCAACCGCTTTTGGGAACGTCTGTCTGTACAGTGAAAATTCACAAATTTTTATATTTATTAATATATAAATATTACCAAAAAAAAAATCAATGAGGATGGAACATATGTATAAACCTGGAGTTTATACTGTTGGGAGACCAGCTCTGCAGTGAACAAAAGGGAAAAGGTGCTTAACATGAAGTGATCATCAGCAGGTAGGTTAAGAAGGTTTTTCTCTTAAAAAAAAATAAAATAAAAAAAACAGGACATCTATAAAAAGAACATGAGTAAAGAAAGAAAATGTTGACATACCGATTCCTTGCTATTATCCAAGGGATCCTGGGCCAACTCTGGTAATGTTTCCGTTACAGGACATGATTTAGGAGAACTGGTATTTGGGCAGCCCAAATGAGGTCATTCTAACAATCAGGACAGAGAGTCCACAGAAATTTTTAAAGACAATTCCAGAAACACTGGAGGAGGGTAAAAGGTTTGAACTCTGAACCCTTAATCTGGAAGTTTACATTAAACTAGTAACCGGCACAAATTCTTCTCACCCTTCCCATGCGTTTTTAAAGAAACTCTAACAAATGTGATACCATAGAAGACTACTTTCTCTCCCAAGGTTTCATTAGGTAAGGGACATCTCCCTACACGCTGCATATTGTCACAGACTTTTATCTAAATTACCAATCAATGCATTGCACAGGGTCAGCCATGGGGAAGCCCAGTGAATATATTTAAAAGAACAGTCTAGTCCCCCAAATTTTAATTTTAATAGAATTACAGGAGGCGAATAGTTTGCATTTTTTCTTTACTGAACCATAGCAACAAAGGAGAAAAAATAGATAAACCGATCAACCAATCAGAAACAGCACATATAACTCCAACTCTGTAAGGCCGCCTCCTCTTCCTTTGCTGCTCCTCATGCAGGTCAGTCAAAATTTGATTAGTAGTTTCTCTGTGGGCGTTTTGTAGGCCTTTATTGTCCCTAATTTTCTCTACATCCACCCTTTGTGTTCCCTATTTATTTTTATATGTTTTGGGGCTCGTTCGGTTATGGGCGTTGCAGCCTCCCAAGCCTTTCATATGGGCAGCTCCTCGCAAGACATCTTGCGTGCGGCAGATTGGTCCAGAGAATCTACCTTTCAACGTTTTTATTGTCACCTAGTAGACAATGCGACAGATTCTTTTTTTTTGCTCAGCATTAAAAATGCAAAATATGAGCCTCCTGTCATGCTAGAAAATTGAGGCTTATTTTATTTTAATGACCGAATAATCTGAATTTTATTAAAGGCAGGAGGCAAATATTTTTCCCACCCATCCTGTGACCCTACCCTAGTTTTTCATATTCTCCATTGCTGTTTCCCCTCAATAATTTGGGTTGATTTAGTTATTTTGTGGTTATATTACCTTACATTACTGTAGTTTATATTACCATTTTTATATATATATATATATATATATATATATATTGGTACAATATTGTTCCATTATCGGATACTTTTATGGTCTTCTCTTTTATTCCGGCATAGTTTATTTCTTTATGATCCTGTTCCGGGTTGTCAAAGGTTGACAGAAGGCTATCAACAGGTTTACAGATTTTGGTTCCAGTTTCAAGTTTATTTTTCCTGCGTTCGGTTACAATACCAAAAGAATCAGGAGGCGGTCTTTAGTAGAGAAAGATATGCAAAATATTCACCTCCTGTCTAACAAATTCTGATTATTCGGTCACTAAACTAGAATAATCCTCAGTTTTAATGCATGGTTGAGTCCTTTCTAGTTATTGGAGTTCAACAATTAGACTTCTCTATCATTTCCGTCCTGCAAAATGCTCATTAGTCCTGCAAATGGTAGCCAATCATAAGCACATCAGTGTCCCGATACTGGAGCATTCATGTGATTGGCTGCTGCTACTTCCATAGACTAAAATTGGATTTCTAATTAATATGCGCAAGAAACCAAATGGATGGTCACCTCTTTCAAAAAGGGCAGACGTTATGGGAGTCTCAAAAAAGGGATATTTCGCAAGACAAAATGGCTGCCTCACTCCTTTTTAAAATCAGGTATAAAAAACAGAAATATAAGGGATTCTGGAGGCATTACAGAGGTACGAGTTGCACATCCTTGATGTTATGACAGAATTTTTTTTAAAAAAGTTTACTTGGCATTAAAAGTATTGTAATAATGGCTGAAGAAGGATTTCCATTCTAATCCACCTATTACAAGACATTCACGCTAGGGATTGGAATTAAAACAGTCTTAATCCATTTACAGAGTATTAGCCAAACTAATGCTTTACCGAGATTTCTTTCCTGTGTAGCAAACGAAAGAGAAAAGTATGATCTTCAAATTGCATACTTATGACAGATTTTCTTAAAGGATATGTTTACTGAATGCATTGAATACAGTTGATTCACATGAATTTATGATCTAAGCCCACTTAATTAAAAGAGATAACTATAAATATAACTGCCAGCTGTTTAAATAGTGTGCTCATCATGGTCAATTTTGTTGACATGAGCTGAGGAACCTAAACACATTTTAAATCTTTTGCCTGTTATATAGAAAATATATTTTTATACTTCTCTTCTCTTTTTTTTTTTTTTTTTAGTTCTTTGGGAAGTCAATATGACAACAGCTCACTGGTTTCCATCCATCATGGGAAGTTAGAAATCGAAAGATACCCTGAAAGATATCTCTAAGACCAACCATGGAGTCCTGGCCCCGGGCACTCTTTCCAATATCTCAAATGGTAAAAGTTGGACACTTTTAAGGTGATGTAGTTAAAGGTGTGACCAATTTATTAGTTATGTGATTGAGAGTGCATTAAGAAGAATTTAATTTATCGACATGATTTAATGTGTAAACAGGTTTTCGACTGTTCATAGGCACATGGTTGTACCTATTGGGAGTTTAGGACTATAGAACACTGACACACTAATACACAACAAATATTCTGATGATCTAAAAAGAAAAAGAAAAAAAAAAAAAAGATACTTTAAAACAAAATATCCATTTATGGCCAAGCTCCACCTTTTTTTCTTACCACCCCTAATAACATTTGTTATCTATTGAATAATGGTTTTGAAATATCCCTGAACCTTTTAGTGGTGCCTCCAGGATTACACATACCACAAGCTCAGAAACAGTGCATTTTTAACCATTTCTCTTCCCTTTAGCTCCCTTCATTAAAATCCCTTGTATTTAGCTGCATGAACCTTGCATATCGTCAAGTTAGGGCAGTAGAATTTTGTTGCTGTCAATATTTTTTACGTTATTATTTCTAATGTTATTTCATGTATGTGGTCTGTGCAATATGCATATACTGCATATTATAACAAAAATACTTTTTGTAATAGGGAACTTTTTTCAATTAATAACAAAAAACCCTTCTCGGAATCAACATGCAAATGTGCTTCTCTAGTTGTCTAGTGGAGCGCTTGGTTACTAAGTATGTTTAAAGAACTTATTCAAAGAAAAGTAATCCTTATTTACATAAAACTTTATCAACCGCCCCAACACTCATTACAGTTTCAGGACACAGCTTGCACCAAGGATGGACTGTGTTCTCAAGGACTGTAGTATCAGTGCAAAACACATTTTAATTTACTATGCTCTGCTAATGATAAAAGACCGTTTTAAACACAAGAAGACAGGGCACATTTCAAGCTTGATTACATATTATAAAAACAGCCATCCATAACAAATAAAATCCAGTAGGACACCACTCATTAATGCACATTTCGGCCGGAGTTTGGTAATATGCCCTATGTATTTGAATTAACCATAAAAACTTATTTTATTAAGCTCCTTTTCATAGAGTGACCAGATGGCTCCTTATACAAAGCATCTACACATAAAAAGAGGCATCATGGGGACGTACAAAGATTTTAATGGATTCCTGCAACATACAATTTTGTTTTTGGACCCAGGCATGATTGCTTAGGTAGAACTTGGGTCACAGCATGTTTTAATTGCTTACAGAAACACCTGACATAGTGATATGGTAACCAAACATTCAAATACCCCTAAGGTAACACACAAACATATGTACGAAATTCAGGAGGAGCATTATGGGATCTACAACCAAGCACCAAAGGTTAGCCAAAGGTCGACTATGAATACCTCTGACCTCTATGGCAATGGATGCGCAGACACATTAAGCAGATGTTCTGCAACCCATTACATGCCTCATCCTTAGGACATCTAACAGCAAGTTGATGGAAATAAATGCTCGGGTCAGCGGTTTGTGCTCCGAACATTTGAATGGGTCGTATAGGATCATGTCACCCTTTCCCTAGCACTATGCGGATGTGCAACTGCATGGCAGCTATTAAAACATTTGTGATATGGCAAGACAAACAAGTGGGATACAATTTCCAGTAGATGTTAACTTTGGTCTATGTTATTAATACAAATTGTATTTTACGTTAAAGGTTTGAAAAACAAAAGTAGAAGTTCACAAAAAAAACCAAAACAAGTAAATCTGCTATATTTAAATGTTAACCAAATTTTTTCTTCTTACTAAGAAACACTAGCAAAATATGTCTACTTAAATAATGTTAACAGATGTAAAATTCATGAACGTGGTCATCTTTTTTTTTTTAATCCAGTATTAGATTGTTTAGGATGAATAGATTTTCACTGCAACAGTGTTTATTTTCACTCTGGTTTAACCATAATGCCAGTCCTCAACTGCAACGTTCTTAAAGTCTGGATGTGCGCCAGTTTTGGAAGTGCTCTTCTGCCAACTAAACAGGACCTGCAGCTGCACTATACCTACCAATGCCACGACAAAACCGGGCAGCTACCAGCACATCTGCTAATGGGACAGTGCCATCTAAAACAGGTCTTCTTCTAACTATGTTTCTATTGCTAGAATATACTTACAGCTTCCACTTTTTTGTTTTGTTTTTTTTTTATTTTTGAAAACTTAAGGCTAGCCTTAGGTAACAATGTCTCTGACATTCGCAATAGTTGAACAACACAACTTAGCCTGGCTTATAAAAAGAGAAGTGGTGCATACCACCCAAGTCACCCTCTTTTGCATTGAAATCCTTAGTTCATACTTTTTAGAGCTTGTAATGTCTGGTGGACATAAGTTTTTTTTTTATCTTACCATATAACTAATCCGCTAAAGGCAGATATCAGCCCCCAGTGGCTCTGTGAGTCATTGTTGGGTATATCTTTGGTAGGATGTCTAAAGGTTTAATATTTTCAAAGATTTATCAAGCTCATATAATTTAAAAAGGTTCACATGAATGTCTCAGATCAAAATGAATCTCCACATTAACCTCACTTTTTAGAATAGTGGGGAAAGGAGCAAAAATGAAACATAGCATTTGCCAAAAATAGCAGGAAACGCTCTGTAAGATAAAAGAGGAACAATCCTAGTGTTTGCAGTGACTTTTGCCGACAAGGCACTATTTAAAATAATTGTCTCCATTTACAGACGTAAGGACAGGATATCAGAGATGTTGCCAATATTGTGGAATCTGTTTTCAGCACATCATTTCTAAGATTCTTAAAAATATGGGATAAGAAACTCCACTTAAGAGTGATGTACATTACAGGGCTGCACTAAAACCACTGGTACATCACATATTTTATACATGGAAAGCAGCCATCTGGTCTCTTAGACTAATTACCTTAACACATCACTATTTTCTATTGCCACCACTGGTTTTATGAGCAGACCGTAATCATCTGGCACGATAGCCAAAATCAATTAAACAGAAAAACAGCCATTTTGACTTTTTTTTTTTGAGAGCCAATCAAACTCAATTTGTCTTTAAAAATCTGGTGTAATGTGAGAAAGAGTGTGCAGAAATAACATGAAGTGCTAATTAGACAACGCTTTGGCACCTTAACAAAGGGGCAGTTGACAGAGTTTGCAGGAGAGTTGTGGGTTTTAACTCCCTGACATTACTATATACAGCGCTGTGCAAAAGTCTTAGGCAGGTGTGAAAAAATGCTGTAATGTAGGAAACTTTTCAAAAACAGACGTGTAAACCACAACTCAACCTCAAGGAACCCAAGTGACTACATTGAAAACCTTAAAAAGGATCACAGAAAGAAACCAGCCAACATGCAAATGTCCTCTAGAGTCCTAGTTACTCCAGATAACCTACTGGACGTTTGTGGAATTTAAGGCACACATTTTTAAAACAAGGCAACCTTGCTGGCTGTGCTAAAACAGACTTTCTAATTTCAGGCATGACCTGGGTGTTGCATGACTTGGGGGATCCATGGTGTATTGTAAATGGTCTGAAGTGCCATGATAAATGGGCACCAGGCGAGGTTCTACAATGTTGGAAAGAATGGTTTGCAGAGCCAACAATTTATATACTCAGATGGACAGTGACAAATATGTGCACGGGGTGAAGACAGTCCTGTCCACAAGTTGTACAGTCTTTAGGTTTTCAAAACAGAAGCAATAATTTAGATAAATGAATTGAACGTTTCAAAAGTCGTGCAGTTTGAGATTCAGCATTTCAAATGCTTTGGTTATATTAGCACTTTGTCACATTGACAGTGCTTGTGGTACACTGTGTATGGACAGTTACAGTATAATAAAGCATTAGCCGCTTTCAAAATAACCTTGTGTTATGAGCAGGATGTTGGTAATAATAAAATCAGCTCATGTTATTGCACAGGGGCCAATCTTCCACATACAGTGCTTAACCTTGTTTTCTCCCCAAGACAGAGCAGAGCATGGTATAGGCATAAATCTAACCTTAATCTAAGACAAGACCAAGAACCATACCTGGGAACTCTCTGGCTCCGGCTACTGGTCCTGCAGACGTAAGTGGGCAGTCCCGCTGATATCTTATTTATATAGTGTACATTTATAAAAGCAATTATCTGCTATTTTTATGCACACTATTGTGGCTACTATGGCCAGGCAAAGGTACAAACATGTTTCATGGTGGACATCCTTAATAGCTTCCCTTGGTTAAAATGTATTAATTAATCATGTGATTATAATAGAATCACTCTATTCCCTTTCAAACGGCTGAAAACCAAAATAGTAATGAACATATTGTAAAGCTAAGCATTTTGCGGGCGCCTATAGGTGGCGCCGGCCCTGGTTCTACCTACAGAATTCAGAACACTCTTAGAAAAAAATATGAAAAGTTACGTTTTAATTCAAAATTTACAATATCTTTTAACTAACCTCACCCGGTCCACAGAAAGAACCACGATCAGTACTCACTGCTGCAGCCTAACAGTCGACTAGCTCTCTCCCTGTGTGCCAGAAATTAAAATCACTTTTCCCGCACAAAGTGAAGAGAGAGAGCAGGTCGCTGCAACATGGCAGTCTACAGTTCCCCGGTGGTCCGAGTGGCTGACAGTGGAATTCTTTGTGACAGACACCTTTCCGACCACTTTCTATGGCTGTAGGTATACCCAGCAAACATTCTGAGCTTCTACAAAACAGGGACATTAGGGGAGGACATTTGAGGGCCCAATGTGGGAACGCTCTTCTAAAAACAGGGACACTTGAAAGTAAGGCTTCTCCTACCAGCTTTTGTTCATGTCCTATCCACTAAACTTTTTTTTTTTTTTTTATTGTATATACCTTTTGGCCTTCAGTGTTAAATATGGAAGGAATCTGTATCAAAAATACTTTATTACATGGGTAATCATGTTTAAAAAACCTGGCACAGTTTGTAGCCTAGTCCTTCACATTCTACTCTAGTGAAGGCCTGTTCTAATAAAACCCTGTCTTCCACAGTCCACTCATCTGGGAATGGGGTGAAATTAGACACTCACCACTGAGGTACTTTTCAACTCTAATGAAATCCAAGGATGCAACTGGTATGCGCTTCACTGCTACATCACAGCTGGACCCCTGCTTAAATATTGATGACGTCATTCCGAATATCATAAACACTTTATCTATTTGGAGTCCCTTCCACGTAATCTTTCCTACAGACTTTTACAGGGTGAACATTTGAAACGTTTCAGGGTCAACTCATATGTCCATGTGTGGTGATTAGTATGGAAAAAGGCGGCTAGACATTCGCAAAAGTATTATACACCACATCGCGAGTGATTTTAATTGTTTAAGACGTGCGCCAAAAAAGAGATGTAAAGCATATTATGTATAAACATAAAGGCTTTTAGTTATCTTTAGAGACTATTATCTTCTTATAGGAAAGGCTTTAGGTATTGCCCCTATTGTGATTTTGCAACATGCTTATGCATAACCCCCATACTGTCTGAATGTTTTTCTTTATTATTATTATTTAAACACTTTGTTTGGGCATTTGGTTCATTGCAGTATATATTTTTTAAATAATTAAATGCCAAAGCACAAATTCTGCCCAAGATTAGCTGAAGAAAAAAAAATACCAAGCACAAAAGTGAAAATGCGGATGTGGGTTTTCACTAATAGTGCACGTGAGGATACTAGGAGCGTGTACATCTACATGTTATCCTACCATTTTAATCAGGATAGATTCAAACACATTTGGAATTGTTACTGTCTAAATTTCTATAGCTTTAAACATCTAGTTCATAAAATGTTATATTTAGATCATTTATTTGCCTGCGGCAAGTTTTCAGGGCCTAAACCTAGTGAGTTCACAGCAGTCAGTTTTCTTTTGGGTTGTATAAGTTTCAGTGACAAGACGTAACTCATTGAGGGGGAACGCCGTGTTAAAAAGGCTTTCGTTCCCATATTTGTGCTATGTTAAAACAGACCTTCTGCACACCATCGTGATTTTACCTCTTCACCTTTTGAGGTTACTAGGAGTTCAAGGGAGCCATACTCTCCTATTTGTTTCCCCCAAGGATAGCGAGCAAATGACATATCCAGTTATTGAACAGAAAGGAGGACCCCAGATGTGGCTAATTAAAAAAATGTAAAAGTGACTAATTAAATCGAAACATTTCAGTTTGCATACAATATATGGCAGTTGGAGGCAAAATGCAATCATGTGCCCTTTTGACTCAACATAAAAATGGCTTTCCACCATCCCATATCAGTTCTTTGTTTATTTTTAACAAGGCTTTTATGGGTGGACAGATGTGTAGGGCAGAGCTGTCCCTTTTGTTAAGTGTAATTTATCAAGAGAATCAGTTCTTATGCTTCTGAATCCTCCTGACATCAATTATCTTGGGACTTTGTCACTGACGCGACATTGCAGGAGGAACCACTACCTGCCTGCCACCTCTCACCGGGACGTTGGTGTGAAAGGGTTAATGTAAAAACCAGCCTGCAGGCTTATTTTCCCCTTTCCCAGCAGAGCCCAGAACAACACCTTAACCCCAAACTTTATTCACTGCCACCATCAAGTTCTATCTAAGGTTTTAAAAATACCTAAGGAGGCTTCAGTTACAACCTTGAACGCCCTTTAATCTGAGCAATATCCACAATGCTTTTATACTCCTGCCTTATATTTTGAAATGCAATATTTTGTTGTTATAGTATGTTAACTCTGGGGTGATCACATCCCCATTTTACTACAAACATACAGGTACCAAAGAGTCCTATCTGCCGGATAGCTAGATGATGCGTTGTCATTTCTCAGGCCCTGTTTAACCCCTTCCCTTCCTGTTTCCTATCATTCTGGAGGTCACACTGTCAGCACACATCTTCATGTTATGATTCTACTATGGAAAGTTAACCCTATTTCAGATTTGTGAAGATGTTAGGAGCTGTGTCCCATGTGCGACCAAATGGCCTGATCCTCTATAAGATTTTATGGCAGCCAGGACAGAATATCTGGCATCCTTTGATGATGCTCTTCTTCATGTTCCACTGATTTTATGGTGGGTCTGGTCAGTTCTCCAGATAACATCTATGGCAGAATGAGGCCTTAGAAAAAGTTACATTTACTCTAAATCATGGAAGATACATTAAACATTGGCATTTTGCATGCCAGACAAAGTAGGCCTGAGTTTCAAACCATCTGCTCCCATGAAACATAGCCATATCTCTCGCTATAGCTAAGGTTTCCAATACTACATGTGTCACAAGCATGATGACATGTTTACGTTCAGAAATCAGTGCAACAGGAGGCGGCCAAAGAGGCACAACCTTTGTTTTAGAGTAGTTTCCAGTAATTTCCATGCACACACAAACAGGGGCCTCAATAGACCTCTTTATAAACAGTTATATTTAGATGAGTAAGTGGATCAGCACCATTAATGTGACACTATGCCCTGAATTCCCCCCTTCAAGTGGATGTGAATCAAATTTTAAATTCCACACTTAAATCACATTATGCATTTGGCTGCAAGAGAGAAACTTCATACAACATTAATGTGATTACCAAGCCATCCCATCAGACATGCCAATTACAATTACCATTTATATGCAGTGTACATAATCTTCTTGCCTGCTGAAATGGCAGACCTTGTCCATTAAGAGCTGCAGTAATTCTAAACGGAACAATACCTAGTCTTAATAACTGATTAACATTTGGAAAAAAACTGGAAATCAAATCACCATGCTCTTGGTTGCTTGGAGGACTTATCATGGTTTACTTTTTGTGCCACAAGAAAAAAAGCAAGTACCATCTGATTAATGGCTTATAAAGCGGTATTCAGGTACTGATAAAAAAAGTATTCATGCACCCAAATTCACCACCAGTCTAAGTATCTCCCTCTCACTGGCCCAAAATGAAAGGAGAGTAAGGTTTGTTCATACAGAGCTCTGTTTCAGTGCTTTCTCGTAATGCGTACCAACGATTGATGTTGAGCGTCAGAATATGTGCTCAACACTGAAGCCATGCGTACCGCGAGAAAGAAATAAAAGGAGAGGGAGAAAGCTATAGAATCGGTTAAACAAAGTGGAGAGTGTGTTTTGAAAGGGTTTTATATACATTACACACATACATACACATGCACATTCATGCTTGCCCTTACACAGAAGCAACCTGGCTTAAAGCTTCTGCTGCATTAATTGTTGGGGTTATATAAACTAATAATATATAATAATAATAAATAATAATCAATAACAAAATAAATATCAGAAACACGCCCAGACAGCTCCAATCTAGAGCAGCAGAGTGATGTTTTTTCTTTCAGCTCTAAATATACATGCACGCAGCATAGAGTTCATAGCAGTTGGCATGGTTACTCAAGCAGCTCCCTTCGGTAAACCACTAGAGAAGACTCATGCTTCAAATACACTGGTAATCACGCAGGGACCAAACGCTGTATCAGAAGCCAGGCTCGCAAACACACTTCAAAACATAAACGTAACGAATCACAAGATATTCAGATATTACATATAAAAAGTTATACAATACTTCATGGTAGTGGTTGAATAAGTGAAGTGAAAAAGTGAAATGGATGATATTAAATTTAATGTCAAAGACACACACATACATATTTATACACACACACAACTAGACAATGTGCAAAGGGATTTATGCCTTGATCGAATGAGTTTACAATCTACAGATTGTCTACATTATGTAGTAATTTAGTAATCTAATGTATTTTTGTGGCAGTCAATTAGTTTATAAAATGTATTGCTTTGTTTAAATCAATATAAAAATATCATAACTGGTACCTCTCCTTTTGCTATTCAAATTTGAAGACTGTTATCATTGGACATGATGACCATACGATCAACAAGTGTTTTCAATTGTTACAGCGTGAATATGGGACTTGCGTGCAAGGTTCTGTAACATCGCCACATCTACCTTGGAGCATGATTAGTTTGCATATGTTGAGTAGAGATGTCATAAAAGCAGAATGACCACAAACAATTTTTAGGACAGTTCTTTTAAAAGGATCAACATACGCATATATAGCAGTTTACACAAAAACTATATATTATATACCGTATTGGGCCAAATATTTAAGTCTTTAAAGTGGGGGTATGGCCTATTAACTGGGTTCAGCCCAGGGATGCGCAATTCGTATTGCCCAACGCCCGGGGCATGCAGTTCTGTGTGCCGGGCGGGGTCCCCCCCCATTTAGCAGGGTTAGTATTAGCAGGGCTAGGATCCAGATACCCCGCAGCGCTGCAGGGTACCTGTATCCTCCTCTCTGGCAGCCGTTGGACGTTCACCGGCTGCCAGAGAGGAGGATACTGCGCTGCGGGGAATCCTTCTCTGTTACAGCCGGTGAACGTCTGCGCGATGCGCGTAGACAACCTCCGCTGCCGGCACTTCCACCGGGGGCTTCTATAACGGAACACCGGCGTGACATAACCTTGCGGTGCTCCACCATAGAAGCCCTGCCGGAAGTGCCGGCAGCGGAGGTTGTCTACGCGCATCGCACAGACGTTCTACGGCTGTAACAGAGAAGGATTCCCCGCAGCACAGTATCCTCCTCTCTGGCAGCCGGTGAACGTTTGTGCAAAAAATGCCAGAATATTTATTTCACAAATGTTTATCTGTATGTCAACTGGAAAAAATAGGCATCTGGCAAAATAAATTATAAATAACATTCATTCACCCACTCACGCATTCTCTCTCCCGCACCTCCCTTGCTGATTTCCTTGATTACCCTGCTGATGTCCGTACAGACGTCTATGCAGGTTCCTGCTCCCCCTGCGCGGGAAGAGTTTCCTCATACAGTGCACGGGCACCACAGCAGTAAGCTGCGGGCCCGCTACCGGGCACCCCCCCTGAGTGGTACACCCCCTCAACCCCCCCTTTAGGTCCACCAGCTGAAGCTCAGTAGAAGTTGGGCGATGCAGCAAAGCAATGATTCTAAGCAAAGTAAATCTACTACAGAATGGTGTAAAAGAAAATCTGGCTGAAAACGCCCCCGTCAAAGCCCAGACCTTAACCCGTTAGAGATGCTGTGAGATGACCAAGAGAGCCGTTCACACCAGACATTCTAAGACTATGGCTGTTCTGTAAGGAAGAATGGCATGAAATTCCTTCCGAACGTTGTGCAGGTCTGATCTGCAGCTACCAAAGCATTTGTTTGAGGTTATTGCTGCCAAAGGAGGCTTGGCCAGTTATTAAATACAAGGATTCATTTTCCACCAGCAATGTGAATGCACAAGTTTGTGTTTGTCTATACTTAGATGCAGATCAGAGCAAATTATATATACACACATACATGCATATATAATATTGTGTTATTTTGATGACCTACAACAAAAATATTAAAGTCATAAAGAGTTACTATTTATTTAAGCTTTTCCCCATGACGTATCTATGCTAGTAATTTGTATTATTATTGAAACATTATTCAAAGCAAAGACAAACTGAAACACAGTCATGTCTTAACTGTAGTTCTGATGGTAATTTTTTTTTTTGCCATCAGTTATACCGGTCATGCCCATTTCTATTTTTCCTGTTCTTGTTCCCTGAACTGGAAGGTACAAAGTATATTATGGGTGCATGCAATGCTATAGCTTTAGTCGAGAGCATCTCGGTGCAATATAAAAACAGATTAAAATCTACAACTAAAATAACATACATGCCTTTTTTTTTTTTTAATTTCTAGCATTATCTACTGTGATGTAATCCATTCATTCAGATCTTTCTTTCAAAGTTTGATTTATTTGTACTAAATCAATACTTTTAATGATAGGTATTAACTATTATTGTTCTTTGGATATCTAAAGTCTAGGGATGAATAAATAAATCAAAATATAATTTTATTTTATTTTTTTTATTTTTTTCCCCAAGAAAATCTCAACTAGCAAATAATTTTAATGTGTTTACAAGCATTTGAAACAGAAGATTTTAAAGAGAACATGACAGAAAAGAACCAATCTTAACATATACTAACCTTGAATAATATGACTAGAGCAAACACACTCTTATCCAAGCCAATATTGCAGCTTCATAATTTGACAACGAGCTTGTCAGTACTTCCTTTGAAGAGGTCACTGTGAAATAAATAAAAGCCATCAATATCACATATTGCAGAATATAAGGGATGGTGAAATGAGTTTTATGTTATGTATAATTTTTCCTACGAACGTTTATCATGTGACACAGAAACAGACACTGATTTTAATGTTTATTGATTTTAAATGTTTGTGTTGTTTTTATCTAGTTAAACATTCAGAGGAAAGAAACAAGGACATTTTATACAGATTTAATTAGTGCATAATCATTTTTATCACATATTTAATTCATTTTAATGTATATACAAATATGAATGAACCTTAAATAGGGCTACGTATGTACTTGTACTGCAGTTATTTTTGTACGGAAGTACAAATGTAATAAAGCTACAGTACATTGAAGTACAACTGTAGGTTTGCAATATAAAAAAAAAAATAAAAAAGTGCGGTAAATGTGCAGTAATACTGCAGTACCGTGAAGTACAAATGCAGTAAAAGTGCAGTAAAAGTGCAGTATTGCAGTTTTTCATGTCCAAAAAACTGCAGTATTACTTCAGAAAAACTGCAGTAATTTTTTCGTAAGGGGTACACATAAACTAAACCATGGGGGGGGTGAACTTTACAAAATTCAGATATTTAGCCTAGTGGCTCCACCTATTTCCCTAACGTCTAGCAACAGTAGCAGGAGAACGACGCCTCAGTTATTGTATCGCTGTAACTTTGAAACAGTGGAGTCCGAGCTGTATGGCAAGTTATTTTTACACGAAGGAGTTAGTGGTATCTCATCAGGTAAACTCCGCGGAGAGGATAATTAAAAGATATTACTGTTTAGCAGGACATCAGTGTTCCATCCTCTCCCTACAGTCACATTTGGTGCAACAGATGTCTCAGTTTTTCTATATTCAGACCAGAGTATACTGTAGGTGTGTCAAGCTGCTAGAAATCCAGAGACCACGTTCAAATGGCTAACACAGAGCTTACTACAGTAAGCAGGAGAAGGCATTTCTGTCTAGCAGTTGGGCTTGTGGAGGTATGGGGAACATGTTTACATATTTAAACTGTAGGTAGCTAATTGTGTAGTTCTCTGGTTCCTTAGGTGTCCGCTTTGTACACCGAGTAGCAAATGAAACCTTGTTTTATAATATTTGTATTAGAGTATCTTCATATTGTGTTTTTTTTGTATTAGATACAGACAACTATTGTGGTACTTGGGAATAATTAATTTAGACCTCCAGTCTACAAGATTAGAACTCTGGCTAATATACCTTTTGGTTACTGGTCTGGCTGTACTGCCTGTTGCTTCAGAGTTATTAAATTACACATACATGGAAAACATTTTTTTTAAATTGCCTGGTCATTTAAACCTGAAATCTGCTCCTAGGGTTTGTTTATGTATGCACTTGAACCAAACAGTCCAAGGGTCTGTTTCGTAGTTTGACCTGTTTCCTGCTGATAATCTGGTTCTAACTTTTGGTGGTAATTGAAATCTAGAGCTCTTTACCTCATGACCCTCTGGTGCGGACTTCAGCTTTGTCTAAATGTCAGTTTGTTATCTTGACTGGTACTGCTTTGCCTACCTTTTGCTAACCCTTGGCCTGTTTAGCTGAGACTTCATGTAGCCTTCTACCATTCTCCAGCTACCATCAGCCTGCCTACTAATTATTATGCTATATATAAAGCAACCTCCGAGCAGTTCCTATACTCCTCCCTGTCTGTGGTATACCTGTGTTAGCCTATTCTGATCTGGTGGATCCTACCTCTGGTTGCTTATCGCTGAGTCCTAGTTCCCTACACTGCCATCATTTACAGAGGCCGATGTTAATAACTTTATCAGAACTCCACCTTCAAGTGCTGAATAGTGGTCGTTCCCTGAAGCGCCTTCCTACCAGTTCTTCCTACCCTCAAGTACGTTCTATTGCGATACAGATAATGCAAATAAAATACTGTTATGAAAGTAACAAAACACGGAGAAAACCTAAAATTGAGTAAGGACTAAATGTGTACAATATATTGGACCTCGTGTACACATAATAGAACCTTGCGTAAGGAGAGATCTAGAGGCACTACCTAAAATAAAGTACCAGAGAAAAACATTGTTACATATATGGTTCAGATAAATCACAAGCTGAGAGGGAGTTCTTGGCCAGAGAACACTTAGTATAGTATTTTTTTCTGGGACTTTTTTAGGCAATACATCTAGATCTCTTCTTACTAAGGTTAATATCACACCAGTGAGTACCTATAATATATTTATTAAACACATTTAGTCTCAAGGTAATTTTGCTTTAGTTTAGAGGTTACACCATCTGTCTGGTGTATTTTGTGTATTCGGCGTTACCCTCCATAATTTATTGTATATTTATCAGTTCACCATTCTATGACCAGAATTTTCTCTGGTGACTTGGCAATTCTGGTTGCCTTGAGATGCTAAAATGTATTCTTCTAGTAAACCAGATCAATCCAGTCTCAAATCGACCCCAATTCAACTTTTTGGCTCTAAAACAACAGGGATTATATATAAAAGGGAAATCTAGTCCCAATTTGATAAAAAGGAAAAAAAAATCTTATCACCATAACAACCAAACTGGTCATTCTTGGTTGCTATGGTGATAAACACCAACTTTTTACACTTTGAGCCTTTTATCCATAACCCACAATATCTTCTATGGAAAATATATCTATAAATATAAGCTACAGTACATGAAAGTTGCAATAATGAACTCAAATATTATGTAATTATATATTAATGTTATATAGAAGATACTATAACTCTTATAGATAATCTAGGGTTGCCTTTGCTTTAGTGTGTTCACTTTGTTACACAGCACTACTGGGTTATTTATGGGCATTTGACAATGTCAACTGAACTGTTATTTGCACAAGGAGGGATACCAGCATCTCCAAACATGATGGACTTTGCAAAAAAAGCAGTTATTATTAGAAAAATATTCTACCGTTACCAAAAGGGCGTTATTTACTTCATGCCTCAGCTATAAGACAAAACGCTCAATTTAGATTACAATCATGGCAAAAAAAATTGTCTAGCAATTAGAAATGTGTACAAAATTTTAAAATGTGCTCTGGTTGTCCCTACACCTTGCCGTTCTTACCTCTCAAATCTAATCAATCAAAATATACTTGTATGTCTACAAACGGGAAGGGAGGGAATCAGAGCATGAAAAAGTGTATGTTTCATTTGTGAGCGTGCCAGAAGCTGTCAAATTGCATGATTTCATGCTTTGATTTTGTTTTTTTAAATATACCCAGTGCATCCTGTTTATTAAGAAACACTGACAGGCGCCATGGGGATTATAACATTTAGACCAACACAGAATGGTACAGAGCGGATTCCGATCCCTCTTGCGGGGAGGGCTTTCCTCCCTAGATCCACGGTCAGCGATCACCACGATTGTGGTGACGTGGGGGCATTTTTTGGGGATGTAACAGGCTGACAAACACCTAGGCGCCAGGACAAAATTCTCATTCGCCATGGCGACCTGGCCTCTGGGATTTGTCGAGCCCTGTTGTAAATATTTGCCAACTTGACTGACCATAGATCCCACCTACAGAGAGATTTCCTGTCAGTCTCCCATTGACTTAAGCATTTAATAAATTGTTTTTAATGCCTCTAGTCTTCCAGACCTCTAGATGGATTATCATAGCTCTATGTTAATCTATAATTAGTGACATTTTGCAGAGCCCCAGTGCCAAACAGGCCTTATCAGGTGATAACTTGATTAGGTGGCCATTAACAAGTCTTATTATCTAATCTAATATAATCTAGTCTTTAAATGCAATCGTTTAATTTAAAACGTAGCTTCAAGCAGTGTCCACTGTTACTGTTATAAAAGACTATTCTTTGGATAATTTTAAAAGATCCTGAATTTCTTGATCGGAATTCTCAAAGTTCTTGTGCTGTAAGAGGGGGTTTAACTGTATGTTGCTTTACAACAAATTACAATGTCTAGCAATTCTTTTAAGGCACAATATCATATTTTCTTCAGATCTCAATCATGGGTTGAACTGTAAGCGTTCAAATACTGTTTTAATAGAGATACCTTTCGGAGATCAAGTAAGATAAAAAAAAAGAACATTAGAAGCTTTTATAATATTAAAACAAATCTATTCAAAGAGCTAGCATGATACCATCTTTACTTTTATCACTAGAACACAATCCATGCTTTAAAACAGAAGAAACTGTAAAATCAAACTGGACAGAGGCCAAGGGAAGATCGATAGTTGTCCAATTGTCTCCCTTTTTGTCCATGTTTTGTTCACTCCTGCTTAAACATTGTAAGTTGTAAAACCAAAAACTGAATGGAGCTGATTGGGGCAATATAGTTGCCTTAGGTAATCATAAGGATAAAGCCCCAAACAATGTTCCTGCATAGTTAAAAGGAGCAGTCATGCCAGGGGCAAGTTATGAAAAATCTGTCCTGCTTACCAAAGTAAAATCAGAATTTAACACAGAAATGTAGAACTTGATGTTGGATAAGAACCATTCTTTGGTCTAGTCTGCTCTTTTTCCTAATGTAAAAAACATTTTGGTCCTTGGTCTCGTCTTAGATTCAGGATAGCCATCTGCCTGCCTGCCTGCCTCCCACCATCTAGTTTTAGACGATTTCCTCTTAATCTAATTACTGTTTCTCCTCATTAAAAATATACCTCCCATTGGTAGTCAATTAAATCCCTTAATGTTTCCCATTGACTTAAGCATTTTGTCATTTTTTTTATCCCTTGATGTTATGTGTCTCTTTCTGCTCTTGTCCAAGCTATACATTTTTTTCCTCTGCTGATAATGTTTTATCATGTAAAGCATTCACCATTTCAGTAGCTTTACTCTTTACTCTGAACTTTCTGTAGAAAATCTATATAATCTTCTGGAGATTTAATTATCCAAAACCGTTCACAACGGTAACTCAACAACAAATTCTGCTTAATAATCCAGCAGGCATCATTGCTGGGAATTTAAACAGGCTCTCGGCTTTGAGCCCTGTGGTGTCCAGCTCCCAGCCCTGCAGAGTATTTCTCGTCTAATTATATCTTTTCATAAGAAATAATGCTCTTCCACCAGTAGCTCCCAGTAGACATCTGTTAGTAAGTAGCTCTAGATCTCCTGCATTTGGATCCAGTTGTAACCTCCCTATTCTGGTCTAGAACAAAAACAATGCAGGGTATATTCAGGAACATTAATCCTATTAGTAACTGCCATGTAAAAATGTTAAAACAGTTAATATTTTTCCAAGGAAATACACGTCAATAAGGACACGTCCTAAAACAATCCTGCTTAGAATCCAGAATATTGAAAATTTCCAACGTGCCTTATAAATTCTTGGCGGGGACAGGACACAGATGAAATGACACAGGGTGTTGCTTTTCGATTCCTAACCACTTATGGCTGCTACTTTACGTACCACCTAGAAGTACAGTAGAAGCTTCCTGGATAATATGCTTTACATTGTCCCATATACAATTTCAACTACGTAAATGCAAATAATCTACATATCTGATATTGAAGAGATGAAATGTGCTTACCTTTCAAGATGTATGTATACCTGTCCTGACGCAGCTTACCTCACTGAACCTAGGACACATAATGCCAAGGCGCATCACTATAAAAAGGTCCATTGTTTGTTATCTAACGCTCCAGCATGGCATTTCCTGCAGCGGAGGGTTATCCAAGGATGTTCTTGTGTACCAAGCTGAGAGGGGCAACCTGCCAAGCACATAGACTACTGCGCTACGCAGCACCGACGCCAGAGATAAAATGGAAGATGGCTGGATACAGATGGCACTAGCAACTGTGCAGTAAAGATAAAATGTTGTCCTTAATACAATCAGTCATTTGTACTAGTCCAGAACAAATAACGGCATTCTATAAAATTATATTATTTTTCTTTGGTAACATGGTAAATAAATACATCAAATGTGGAAAAAAAAAACACTGCCAACGCATGTTCTAGGAGGTTCGGGGTGGTCAGGAGACACCATATTACAGACAGGTAAATAGGCTTTATGTGGACATGGATCTTATTTAAATGTTTGTAATACTTCTTCTCCTGCCAGCTACTTAAATTGTATAGAAACACTGCAAAGTCCTGGTAGAGTGTCCTCACATCATGCACGTTGCAGGTGAATCTCAAGTTATTTACAGATCAGACTGATTTATCCCTAGATCTTCATCCAGACACACTGTACAGAAAAGCTTTACAAAAGATCAAAAAGTCAAGTGATGTTGAAGATTATATATATATATATTATATATATATATATATACACATACACACACAGTGAGACTTTAGGATACTAGGGTCTGTTTTTTTTTATTTTTATTTTTTTAAGAGAGAAATTACAGAAACGCCTTTACTGGATATATTCAAAATTCTTAAATTGGTTTGGTTTTGTTATTCAGTTTTATTGTTTTTTTTTTGTTTTTTACAGGGCAACAAGACCAACAGGGACCAAAACAGAATGGATTTTTCACCTATATCCTGCTATATATTCTTGTGATGAGTGTAGTAAATACTAGATTTCTGCTGCATATGTGACAAAAAATTTACCCTAGGAAAAAAAGGGACAACGTCAATAACTAACAATAGAAGTCCACAGAACAGGAACAGACTCTGAAAGCCAACATGCACTAAATATGCATTTTTTTAATCACACAATTATATATGTTCATGTTTCCTCTAAAGAAAACATGTATAGCTGATGAATAATAATGAAGTGTGATTGTTGTCTGCTTCTGGGAATGACCCAGTGTCAGATGATTACCAAGGGAACTTCAGGAAACCAAAAGAAGGAAGCTTGCAAGAAGCACCCTGAATCAGCATTGTTCACGAGAAAAATGATAATGGCTAAAGAAAGAATCTCAGAGATAAAATGCTTATCACATCATAATATAAAACAAAACACATTTTGCATTACTTGCATATATATATATATATATATATACACACACACACACACACACACACACACATTTTAGCAATCAGACAGAACCACAAAGAATACAATTTTGGGATTAATCTAGAGAGAAAAATACTGGTTCAGTGCTGTTCCACTCACAGGTGTTTTGTTTGTTTTGTTTTAGTTTTTTTTTTTTTTTTTTAAAGTCAATTTCTAGCCATAACCAGCAAGTCTCATGTTTTGAGATCCTTGACATGAGACATCTCTCAAAATAAAAATCTCTCAACCAGCATGAGAAAAACGTTCTGCAAGAACGCACTCTTGAAAGTAAGGTTAATCACAGAATCAGATGTGTGTCCTTGGAAAGAAATATAACAAGCTCTCATGTGTGGTGTGGTGATCATTTTTTAAATTTATGACACAACACTGGCTTGCCGATGAGGAACATGTAAATGAAACTACGCAAACGAAATAGCCGGTAACAATGGGCTAAAACCACAAAAAAAAAAATTCAGTATGTCACGGTACAAGTTAATGAATAAAGAAATTAATGAACAAATTAATAAAAAATAATGTTAAAATAATACACCTCATCTGATTTACCAATTTATTCTTTTCCCTGAAGTTTTAATCACATAAAACACAGCTGATTAAGAAGATTTTTTCATTTTCTATGGCCTAACCTTCCAAATAAGAGGCTACAATAGCAGGAAACCAGACATAAAAGACCTCACTGAATGCTTAATGTTTATATCAAGCAGACTGTTTATATATAAACAAACAATCAAAACTTGTAACTAGCCTACAAATTAACCATTTTACCAATTGTGAGATCACCGGCAAAACATTTTTTTTAAAAAGCATTCTCCATCCACTACAACAAAGAACCATACATGCCCCCCCCCCGTTAAAGAGACAAATATTTTATTGTTAATTAGTAACCTGCACCAAGTCCCACACTCTACCTGCCCCAATTCTCGACAATCCCTGAAAAAGTTGTGACAAAAAACAAAACCAGGAATTAACCAATCACTGGAAGCTTTTAGGTTGGCATGTAGGGATGAAACTCAACTTGGCTTGCTATCTCTTCCATGACACAAGCCTGAATTAAAGACACGCCTTATCTCTCTACCCTTAACCTGACCCTTTTAACTCACAAGGAACCACAGAACTTGATGGCAGATAAGAACCATCAGGCCCATCTTGTCTGCCCATTCTCCTGATACAAGACTCAAATCTTAATCAAGCCTTGGTCTAGTCTTTGATTCAGGATAGCTTTATGCATGGTTAATTCCCCTCACTGTATTAGCCTCTGTCACTATTACTAGGGGCTATTCCAATTATCTACCACACTTTCAATAAAGCAAAAAAAAACCGAGGCCCTGGGCAACTGCTCCCTCATACATACAGATATAACACCAGCCGCTCTAATAATTTTATTTAAAAAAAAATTATTAAAGAGTACAAGGTCATCCATTTAGGACTAGAGGAAAATAATTTTCAGTTATTATTTTAAAGAACAATAACTATATGGAATTCACTTACCCACATATGTGGCATTATGTTTGATTGATTTAACAATGGGCTGGGTAACATTTTAGAAGAGTAAAGACAGGAGTAGTTAGAGCTTGTTGATCCAGTGAGAAGTCAAGGAATTATTCCCCCTTTTGAGCCACAATTGGGGTTGGGGGGGGTTGTCTTCTTCTGGCTCAAGAGCAAGGTTAAACCTGTTGGACTTGTGTCTTTTTTCTACCTAAATTGCGATATTACTATGCAAAAAACAAAGAGAACATAGACAATCTAAAGTGAGACTTGAGAAACATTGTGGTTAGTAAAGGAAAGGTCATGAAAAAAAGAGTGAAGTGGTCAATTCTTGCGGCCTGGTGGGCGTGCAGTCCATTTGCATTCTGGCAGTTCTGGGGTTGGAGTAGAGCAAGAATTTAATATGTATTTGTTCAGATAACAAATGGATGTTCTTTTGCAAACATTCCAGGCAGTTCGCATCAGAAAAATTGTGTGAAATAAGTAGTTTTAGGTACTTGCTCCATCCTCATAGAGAGCAAGAGGTTTTCTTGTTCTTGGTAATTTCTAAATAAGACAATGATCCCAATGAAGTAGCGTGTAATTAGATGGGGCAGCGAATTAAGACATGTTGAAGGGTATAAATGAAGACATAATGAAGACTGGAATAGCAAGACAAGAGAACTAGAACTCCAGCAGAAAATACACCTTTTCAAAAACCTGTAGCAACACCATTTTACTATATTAAGGGATATTTTGCAGGATTTCTGCAGAACCTACTGAATGACTACAAAAAAAAAAAACAGGCTGGTGCAACATTCATTAATTGTTAATGGGTAGCCCAAAAGTTGCATTAGAGTGAAACTCTGCATTGTAAAGATGCTAAAATTAAAGCATGACTCCACCAAGTTCTCAGCTGTTCAGGGCGGCAGGCCCAGAGTAAGGTAAACATCTAAAAGGCAGATAACGAGGTAGCATAAGAACTATAGTCATTCAGCAAATACACCACATGGTTATAGTGAAAGCAGAGATAAAAATAAAACCATCAAAATGAAAATTAATGATAGTTCCCATGCTATTATTTATATAATGTATTATGGCATTTCTAACAACTTCCATTTTCACCCCTAGTCCTCCATCACTTCATAACTTTTAGATGAATTAAATGTAATAAGACTACCTATAGCTTGTGTTTTGGCTGCCTGGCAGAGTAAGGGTTTCGGAGATATTTGGTTTTAAATGGAGGAACTATTTTCCTCGTATTAACGTGCAGGTCTGTGGGGACCAAACTAGCATTTAAAAGAAACATGCAAGGCAGCCACCTGAAAAAAAAGAATGGCTATAAGTGTACTTTACTTACATTCAGGTTTAAAGAATCCGTATTAAATACATACAATGTATTTACCTTGGTGTCAATGAGCAGCTCCACTTGCAAGCAGAATGCCTCCTGTTATTTTGTGCCACTAATTGGCTGCTTGAAACAGTCAATCAGTGGCAGGAAAATGCTCCCGCTGAAATCAATGGGAGAGCTTTCAGCACATGCACACGGGGGAGTGCCGAAGCCGAATAACAGCTCTCAAGAATCACGGAGCTCCTGAGAACGCTACTGCTGGTAACAAGGTATTTGGAATATTTCATACATAGCGCTATACTCCGATTGCCACAATTATACCACAGTAACATTACAGCGTATTCTTTTTATAACCGTGTACTTTGTTACAATGATATCAGAGGATCCCAGCTGGTGATTTTCTCAATGATGTATCACTGCTGAAATTCCTGCCTGAATACCGGTGACTTAATTCATAATATTATTTATCGCCTGCCAGATAATGGTTTTCTTAAAGCGACCGTCTAATATACATGACACCCTTACTATGGGAGAAGGGATATAGTTCTTAAGAAAATTCTAAGTAAAGCATTAACTTGACACATAATTCACACCCATGCCGCAAAACAGCCTTCGTCCTCCATGATCCAACATTGCTTGTTTCTAATTGGCTGCTTGAAGCTGTCAATCAGTGGAAGTGACAGACCCTTACACGCTTCATCCACCATAGCCAGCAATGGAGCCGGGGAAAGGGGCAAATGCATTTTTGCAAAATGGACCATACAGCTATCATTTGCATTAGAGTGCATACAATGGTTTGAGTGTCCCAATGGTTATAATTGTAACCATTTTGTTGCAAGCATTATCCAATCACAACCGTAGCATGTTTGTGATTGATCATATAGGGTTAATACTTCGGAGAGCTGCAGCTCATTTCCAAGTTTCCAACACAATTATTTATAATTGTTTTATGACTTACAACATAATCTGCATTCTGTATTTTTCTTTATATGTTATAATTAAGTACCATAGACCTGAATCAAATGTTACGTGGCATAATGACGGCTCTAGAAACACAATTAACATGGGACGTTTCTCTCCACCTATTCATTCATTCATTATTAGTCAGAAGACTCAGTGCTTCTACAGTATAGAATGGAAGACAAAATAATTCATGACCCTTTCTCTGGAGAGAACTCCAGGACACGAAATGAGCATGCTGGTTTTGTCCACAAAACCCTGTTTCACCAAGGTAAAATAATCCCTTATTGCTAAATAAAATTTTTTTTAAATAACTACAGTTAGTTATACTGAAGAAAAGATCTTCATTTTGGGGATTTTCATTAAAACAAATACCGTAGTTATGTATGAAATACATCGAAATATTTAGCAACGTATGTTAGCCTAGGCAGACTAGGCCTGGGTCTAGGGGGATAGATCCAGGTGGCGGAAATGCTACCTGTGGTAAATACACTATTGCGTATTAAATATATTTCACAAAAACATTGTTGAATGATAACATTTCTGATCAGCAATATGGACAGCGCAACTAAATGCAGACTTCTCAATTGGATGTCTCATGGTTTAGTCTTAAACATACAGTTACAAGAAGGAGTAACCAAATATAATATACACACAAAGGAATCATCAGTATGCAGACTACATTTAATTTATAATCTTAACTGTTAGGGACTTCCCAATATGACTGCCATTGCAGGTGATATACAGTAGATTGTATAACTAATTAATGGCCTCCATTGCTTCCCACCAAGGCATTTAATAGGGCAGAATAATCAGGTTATATGAGAAGTTATTAAAAATGCTGTTTTCAACAGACAGATATATCATTTAAACTAAAAAGTGGGCTCTTTTTTTATCTATCATGAGAACCATGTACACTAAATATTCTGAATCATATCATTTTGTTTATTTTGAAGTTAGCGGTCCACTTATAGAAAGAAAGCAAAAAATATTAAAAAGGTTATTAAGGGTGGCCCAAGCAAGCTTATAATGGTCCAATGCTGTGCCAACTTGCCCTCTGGAGACACAGGACTTCATGCATATCACAATGATGGGGAAGGGGATTAGCTGGTTCTGCTTCCATCTTGCTCAACTCGCAATTTCGTTCCCTCCCTTATAATGTATAATGTGCCCAATACAGCCAGCTTTACGGGAAGCCACAACCATGATGCAATCACTTCACATGAAAGGGATACGTATATATATTTACAAACACACATCACATGTCAGACATGACATGTAAGGGAACAACATACTAAGAATTAAATTATGCATTTTAGCTCACCCACTAGTGACTTCCTCTTGACATAAGTCACCCTGCGTGTGTGAGCAGGACCAGTACTGGGAAAGCACCATTCATGTTCTGCTATGCCCTTTCAAATGGGTTTAACAACATGGAAAATACGTTAAAAAAAATAACACTGGGAAATAAGTAAAAAAAATAATAAAATAGAGAATGACTGATCTTTTAGCTAAGGTTTGAAGTTTTACTTTGAAGTTGATCATAAGCTGTTTTGCTTGCCCAACAACCCACAGGAAGCCATGAATAGACTACATATTATAGAGCTGTCATAAACCACAGTTGGATGCCAGACCTTTACCATACATCCATTTACATGGACATTTTTCTTACATAGTCCAAAAGCAATATAAGTTAACAGACAAAGAAAAATAATGATACTTAATCGTCAAGAAGTATAAAAACAAAATGGGGGACAGACACAGTTCAGTGTAACCTCAGTGATAATGTAAAACTATACTCAAACTGTTTAGGTGAGTAATTTTTTTGCTGAATTAGTATTACATTTAAGTTTAAAGGGAAAATAGTATCCTACCATAGAAGGAAATCATGCTATATAAGCTGAAAATTCAGTCTTCAATATGAACCAGACAATGAAGATCTTCGTATGTATCCATCCCATTGGCAGTTATGGAAATACATCTTTTCAGGGTAGTAGTTAGCTATACGGAGAAGGTGACAATCTAGGATTCTCTATAGCAAATGCACTTGTAGATATCTTTGCAATTCAATACATTGAGCAAATAAAACATAGTCAAATTATTGCCATCTGCACTACGGTTTTCATCAATGTATTGCGGCTGTCAGTTAATATCCAAAATCAAATGATGAACAGGGCCAGGTAGTGGCTTTCAACCAGCCCTGGTACTTTATGACAAGTCTCCGCGGCTGTCTGCGGAGATATTTGGCTGCACGATGGCAGTAAAGCTAAGTATCTCAGTATCAGATATTTGCCTAGGGTAAAGAAATTCAATTCTGGAGGATATAGGGAGCAAATGAAGAGACTGGTACAAATGGGAGCAGTTGAAAAGGAAAGGACATTATCATGGCAGAAGTGCCCAGAATAGATTGGAGTGGTGAAAAGTCAGGAGAGGGGGGAAGACTTGTAATAATGCATATAGGGTATTGCGAGGGAACGTATTAGTATTCTGGATGAGTGAAGAAAGGACATTTTTCTCAGATGAAGGCATGATTTGGTGAGTGGCTGGATATTATTATCTTTTATTTATATAGCGTCAACAATTTATGCAGCGCTTAATACAATACATATATTCAAGGGGTATGACAAGACGAGACTTGACAGACTAAGACAAACCAATACATTAGGTGGAGAGAGCCCTGCTCGCAAGCTCACAATCTTGCGGGATATGAGGGATGAAGGAGACAAACAGAGTCAAGCAGGACACCAAGAAATGAACTTGGTCTGTTAGGTGAATTGTGGAATTCTTAGCAGTGATCAAGATAACAGAAATTGAAGACAGAGGAAACATCAAAGGCTCCGTCTTTGAGATGCTTAGCTTCAGTTAATGATATTCCATTTCAAAAAAGACAGTTAGCCAAGTTACAAGAGAGTGTGAAAGGTCCTGAGAGGAAAGGTAAAATTAGTGTGTTGTCCGTTTTTAGGTGTACTGGAAATAAAAAGGAAGATTGTTTTCAGGCATCAGCAGGTATAGATGTAGATAGTATTGGCCCCAGAACCGAGCCCTGAGGAACACCAACATAAAGCAGTAGTGGAGAGGAAGAAGTCCCAAAGGAGGGAAACACTAAAATGTAATAATAAAATTACAAACACATTCAATACATATATATTATACACATATATACAAACAAACACATGCACTTTACCACAAAAAATACTGTAGCAATGTTACAGTTCGAGTGACTGAAATATCCCGCATTTTCCTGAAGATTTCCAAGAAAACAAAGCAAAACTTACCTCAGATTCTAGAGGCGTGTGCCATTTACCTTGCAATACAGTGTGTATTAGAATTAGGCACAGAACATCTGTAATGTATATTTTTTCCTTTAATCGATTTATAAAAGGGCAAATAACCGGTACCTGTTCAGTGTTCCTGACAAATCTGAATCCCAAATAACCAAGGTCATTAAATCTATTTTTGGCGATTACGATTTTAATGGGGAGAAGTTTAGCTTAGAGGAGCAGATTTCCAAACCAAATAATAAATGCTGCAAAACTCAGAGATGAGTAACAGTCCAATTGAACAGTTATTCTTGAAATATATCCTATGCTTTTTAATGCAAGAATGGAGAATTTTGTGTACAATGTAGGTTTCAGGCCGCCATGTTCAAGAGCAAACCTGTTTGTTTTATTAGCTGGGAAGAGGGCTATAATAATAGTACATATATATTATATATACACATACACATATATATATGTATATGTATATATATGTATATATATATATATATATATATATATACATATACATATACATACACACACACACACACACACACACACACACACACACACACTACTGTTCAGAAGTCTGGGTTTTCTAATGATCAGTTTTTTGCTTTCTTTAAAAACAAGAAAAGTGACCCCAAATATTTGAATGATAGTGTGTGTATTTATATATTTCACAACTTAAAGATAGGAGGAAAAGCCTAAATGTTGACATGTTGAAGTTTTTTTTACACCATTTGTGACCTCACAACCTACTTACACAAAGATTTCAAACTCAGGATGATATGGGTCTATGGTTGATCATTCACAAAGATGATCATGGTGACCACCATCACATACGTGGCTTTAAGTAAATCTGCCTATGAAGTCAGCTTATAGACAGATCTATAGATAGATAGATAATAATCAATGTATCTTTAGACTTCCAAAGTAACATTAGAAAAAAAAATATACTCTCAAATCTCAGCCAAGTCTAAGCGGCTACTACACTGGCTAATTAGGAGTACAGACCCTCTCTCTAGATTGGAGCGTTATTCAACTTCTCCTGTAGCACACTAATACAAGCACACTAATACAAGCACACTAAAGGATAGACATTGAGGTATGTGTCTTTATTCGAAAAGGAAAGAACACACATTTTTTCCTTGTTTACTAACGTTTAAGTAATGTTTACTACCCTACTAAACTACACCCTCTCTACTCATCCCTGCATGATACATTGGAAACCTGAATGCATTCTTACTTGAACATCTACTCTTAGGAGATTTTTTTCTTTAAAAATATACAATCACTGGAATGAGCATTTCAAAAAAAACATCTTAAAAACACAAATGTAAATCAATTACATTTTTTTTTATCTTCAAAAACATGTGATCAGAGGAGAAATGTTGAGGCTTAATAAGAAAGTTTTCTAGGGTGCAGCAGGGACAAACTTATGAATACCTGCAAGGATTACTGTTACTTACACCGACATTTTGTGTCTAATGAGCTATATAACATGGAATGCCAAAAAACGCTCTGTGACCAAAATACCGTATATAAACTCTAGGGCTATAGAAACATTCGGGGAGCTGGAATACAAATGAACTGTGGCGTAGGTTGAAATGTTTGTGTTATCACCACAGCAACCAAAGAAAGGATCCTGCATTCTGGACCATTCCATTGGTTGCTTCAGTGATGAGACTGCTTTCCATACACTAAACAGCATCATGTCAGGAAGAACACCATCACACATAAGGAAGGCCAGATGGCTGATCCATAGTCCTCCATATTTGCTATTCTATAAGTGTGAGAGGCATTGTTTTAATAGCAAAAGTGGCAGGCCAGCATGAAAATATCAGATTAGAGTTATAAATGCTCAATAACATATCTTCATCACTCTGGAACATATACAGTGTACCCTTTTCAATCAGGATAGTCTTACCTCAGTCCTCTTTTGTTATAATCTATTGTGATGTGGAATGTCCACCCTGGGATAGTAAGGCCCCTGTCTCAGTTCTTTAGTCTAGACCTCTGTGGTCCATTAGGATCTCTCTAAAAGTGCATTAAGACTTTTCAATAAACCATTAGGTCCAGAAGAATTAAACACTATCTGAAAAGATTGTGCTAGTGATTGCCATAAATCATAAAAAATAGCTACTCATCAGTTTTATTTTCTACTCCAATAAAAAGCACATTTTTATCACCGGACTGGATTCATCATTGGCGTGCTCCTGGGTTCAAGTGTACATAACACCATTCCTAGCCTCAGAGTAAGATACAGTCTGGGGGTTGGGGAAGTGAGGAAACAACACAGTAAACTGGATTAATATCAAAACAAAAAAGGATTTATATAATTCCTTCCCGAAAAGGAAATGTGACCCTCCTCTGTCCTCTGCAGTGTGTATCTGCAGCCATTATAAACAGACATGAAGAAGATAAAAATAATAGCACAAGATTTTTAAACAACCTATTGTTAATCTAAAGTTAGAAATAAAACAAAAATTAAGGTCCTTGCCAAGAGGAATGCCTCAAGTCATATAATGTTCATCAGTAACCTGCTATGATGGTATCCACATCACAAAACATTTATAGTTCAATTTTCACATGACAGGGGGAAAAACATATTTTTTATTTCATTGATTTGATTTCCATTCTCTTGAACCTTTATTATGGAGATGGGGGGGGCAATGTGTCCATTATGAATTGTATCTGACAGGAAACATATCAATTACCTGCAGATATGGTATGGCCCACCCATGGATTCTAGACAAGCAGTGCAACAAATTCCAAGAGGCCATGTGGATACATTAATGTAACTAAATATGTTCCTATTGTATAAACAGGTCTGAAACCTATTTTAAAAAATACATAAACAATACTCTTTTGCTACCAAATTAAAAAAAAATGACACTGTGACAACCCTTTTCAATTAGGGAAGACCTTGCTGCATTGCTGTATGAAGACCCAGTGTTTCTAGAACTATGGTAGACCCAAGTCATCCCCTGAATTAGAAGGTTAACACAGAATGCAATGTCATGTAATTTCAGAAAAAGCGCTTTCCGAAGGACTAGTCAGTGTTCTACAATTAAACCTACCCTGGTGGAAAGGACTAGTTAAACAAGGTGACATTGTGGACTTGGCACCAGAGGTTAAGAAGAAGTTGGGGAAATGATAGATGGACATGAAGCCAAGCCACACATTTAACCAATTCAATACAAGAGAGGTTAAGTAAAGGAATTCACTATATATGCCTATGGCAGAAAAATCATATTTTTATTTTTATATATATATTTACAGCAAATAACCATAAGGATGTCTAAGAAAAACACAAAAGGAACTGTTGATGCTTAACCGAATCAAGACATTAAAATATGTAGATAACCAAAAGGTGCACAACTGTAACAAAGCCAAGGGATGAAAATGCACCTGACCACCCAGCATTCCATACTCCCTCCCTACATAAAGGGGGCAGTATATGTTGGCAGGGATGGTGGATATAACCAATGATAGTTATCTAGGGGAGTCTTTATGCCCCCTGATACTAATACCAGTGGCCACAGTTTGAGGCTGGGATCCATTCTTCCCTTCCATATATCATTATATAAATAGATGTAAGCAGTGGTGCATTAAACTCATTGGTAGATCTGTATTAAAAACAAGCACACAAGGCATCATGAGACTTCATGTCACCAGGGACAGGTTGAAGTAATCTCTTTGTACAATAGCGGAGTGCTTATTGTGCAATACCATTTTGGTGGCGCTGCTATTATTTATCATACCCTCAACAATCTAAAGGCTGGGCATTTGCATTTCACTTACAAATCTTGCAGATAAAATAGTAACATTGACCTCTTTATGGTTTATGCACAAGATCCACCAACCGTGGAAGTGTTTGCCTTCGCTACACACACAAACACACACACACACACACAAGGAGATCACACATGATCCCTCTGCACACAAGTGTAACCTCATACCCGCAGAGGCCACAGCAGATGGAAATCCAAGCCTATTGCCTATTCTGGGCTTCCGTATAATACCTTGAAGCCTCCCAGCACATAGAGGGTTAAAGAGCCATTCTTGCCAGAGGTGCATTTAAATCAGATCGTTCCACTGCTTTATTCTGGCTGATGGCTACCATGTTATACCACCCAGCAGCCCCCTCCCGTTTAACCAGAATAAAGAACAGCTTAGCACTCACCGTTTTGCAGGCAGCAAAGAATAAAGGAAAAGATCTGTATGAAGCCGGCTATGTTATGCCTCACTTTGCATTATACGCTGCCCTCCTCCTTTAATGCAGTACCATGACTGCTCCGGGCATGACCATTTAAACAATCCCTTTGTTTTCTCCAGGTAATCCAGAATTAAAGGAAATAATCATACAGTGGTCATGGCAAAACAAAATATTGGCGATCCAGCCTCCAAAATGTCAGATCTGATGTCAAGGAAAGAACAGTGAATAAAGGAAAGACTGTGAATGAGGCAAATTTGCCTGTGGTCTATGTGTTGTATCCTGTGTTGGTCTGTAGCTCCTTTCTCTGTGTGATCTGGTGTCACTGACACTGCTGTGGCCACCCAACAGTGACAATGGTGCCAGCTGCTGCGGTTTGCTTTCTCTGATGCCTTTTCCTTCCATCAATGCTGACCGGCAAGGCCAGTCCGACCATCCCGGAAAGTCAGGAGTTGTTGCTGTTTCCAGCAGCTGCTGGTGGCCATTTTTAATCTTTATTCCTCCTCCCTCTTCCTGACTCACTCCGAGATCTTCCCTCTTCCCTCCCTTCCCCCTACTGTTCTGTCTCTGGTATGATGACAGTGCCTGTCTCCTCTATTCTTCTGTATCTCCCCTCCTGGCTCTGCACAATATGTGTATTTTCTTGTAAACACTTATCACTTTTTATTCTGCAGACGGTTTTTCCATGTTATAGTATATATATATATATATATATATATATATATATATATATATATATATATATATTCCAATATTCATAAATATTCCCAGTATTTTAACATATAAAAGCAATAAAAGTATTTTTTGTTGCAGTGTTAATTTTCTGTCTGTTTCAAGTAAAATAAAAGGTGTAAACCATTGTTTACGAATATATATATATATATATATATATATATATATATATATATATACACACACACACACACACATCTACCACTTATAATGTATTGTAATATGTATTCATATTTTATATATATAGATATATATAATATGTTTATATATATATATATATATATATATATATATATATATATATATATATATATATATATATATATATGATGCTGGTTATGTCCTGTTTAGCCAGGCATTTATTCATAGTAAATCATTTATTAATACCTGGGTAAATGGAAGATAACCAGTAGGGTACCTCTTATATTTCTTTATTAGAGAAGTATACTTTATTGTATGTATTATGTCTTTTAAAGTTCTTCATGTCATTATGTGTTTTGTCTGCATAGTATTTCCATGTTAATCGGCAGTGCCAAAGCAGGAAACAGGTAACTTAAATAAAACACAACCTAAATAAATAAAAGAGGGTGGTTGTTCTGAGCATGTTGATGAGGACACTTCACTCTTACACATTCCTTTAGCTTTTCATCGCACAAACTTTAAGGACTTTGGAGGTCTCATCTACAAATGGAATGGCATCTGAAGAAAAGGTTTTCTAACTTTATATGTCTTTTATCCAAAAATGTTCTTTTTTGTGACACTTATGGATAAACTTAGACATTGGTCCTTGTCCTGGTGTGGTCTTGTTTATTTTTGATGTTGTTATCAAGCTTACTGGCTCGACAGAATCCACCATTGGGAGAATATACCAAAAATGCTTTCTAATGTGCCCTGTTTATGTGGATTTAACCAGAGCTACTAGTTTCTTGCAGAAATCCAACAACCTGTAGCATCCATCCCACGGTGTCTCTGCCTTAGTTGTGATTGTCTTCAAACATGAGGAGCAAACTCCAGATAAGATCTTGAGTAGAAAATGAGATTTAGTTCTACAAAGACAGCAATCTGTTTTGCGAACATGTGCACATATTGAATTTGAGGAGTACTACGATAATTTGCATGCATATGCAAACAGCACTTCAAAACTGGACAAGCAAAAGTTTGAAAAAATGTAGGGGACCACTCTATGGCAGTAATGAGAATGAGAAGTTTGTCTTTTCAGCTAAACATTTCAGGAAATCCTTAGTAGTGCTTTCAATCACCCTGTAGTATTACCGTGTTTCCCCGATAGTAAGACACCCCCGATAGTAAGACGTATCGGGGGTTTCAGAGGGGTCGGCTAATATAAGCCGTACCCCGAAAGTAAGACATATGTCTTACTTTCGGGGAAACACGGGGGATTTGCTGGAGCAGCAATAATGTTTTCCGTGGTCCATCAGGACCAGGGCCGGCCTTTGGGGTGTGCGACCTGTGCGACCGCACAGGGCGCCACACTCCAGGGGGCGCCGCCGCGGGGTCCGCCGCAGCGCGGTCCGACGCCACTGCCGTCGCGGGGTCCGCCGCAGCGCGGTCCGACGCCCCTGCCACCCCTCCAGAGACGGACAGTAATGTCCGCCGCTGGAGGAGCAGGCTCGCAAGGGAGCAGTATCGGAGGTCTTTAACAGACCTCCGATACCGCTCCCTTGTGATCCCCAAGGCAACAGCTGCTGTGCGCCGGGGTTTGCTGCCAGATCCCGGCGCACAGCACTGAAGCCGCGCCCACCGGTCTCCGTGCCCTCTGACCCGGAAGAAGAGAAGACAGAAGAACTAAGAAGAAGAGCGAAGAGGCGGCAAAGAAACTGAAAGAGGAAAGGTAGGAAAGCATAGAGTGACAGTGAGAGTGGATTGGTGTATATGTGTGGATTAGTATATATGTGTGGTTTGGTATATATGTGTGGTTTGGTATATATGTGTGGTTTGGTATATATGTGTGGTTTGGTATATGTGTGGATTAGTATATATGTGTGGATTGGTATATGTGTGTGGTTTGGTGTATATGTGTGGTTTGGTGTATATGTGTGTGGTTTGGTGTATATGTGTGGTTTGGTATATGTGTGGATTAGTATATATGTGTGGATTGGTATATGTGTGTGGTTTGGTGTATATGTGTGGTTTGGTGTATATGTGTGTGGTTTGGTGTATATGTGTGGATTGGTATGCGTGTGGATTGGTATATATGGACAATTTTTTCCCAATATAAGACATACCCCGAAAGTAAGACATAGTGGGGCTTTTAGGGATAAAAAGAAAGTAAGACACTGTCTTACTTTCGGGGAAACACGGTATATATTCTTTTTTAACTTTTGAAATGGGAACTGAAAAAATGTAAAAAAAAAAAAAAAAAAAAAAAAGAATCAGAATCTGATCTGTAGGATAAAGCCTAGGGCATAAGGTGTCTTCTTAAATGTTCCAGGGACAGTGTTCATGAAAAGACATTGATGTGCTTAAACTTAATCCTGCAAACATGTTGGTAATGAGAAATAGGTCATAAGGTGATAGGGTCGTTAACCTGTCATGACTTTGCTGAAAGTTAGGACTGATCCAAACATTCCAGATAGCCTAAAAAGGAAGGGGACTTGGACAGAAACTTGTCAAAAAAGATTTTACCAAAAGTAATATAGTTTTGCTATAGAGCACCATGGTACTCAAATACGTTGTCTCTTGGAGGAACTGTTCCTTCAAAAGAGGGTGACTTAGGAGTTATGGTGTTGGTGATTTCATTAGAAATGCTTGTGGAAATATATCCTACGGTATGCATTTTCATATATACCAGGGGTGTCCAACCTGCAGCCCTCCAGCGGCTGCAGGACTACATCTCCCATAGTCATCAGCCAGGCCCTTGGCTGAAAGAGCATTATGGGAGATTGGGAGATGTAGACCTGCAGCCGCTGGAGGGCCCCAGGTTGGACACCCCTGACATATGCCATATTCAAATCAGAATATGGAAATATTCATGTCCACATCATCCATCGCATAAAACAGTCACATATCTTTTTTTGATGTGCGAATTAACACTTGTTAATCTTACATCTCATGACTTGCATTTGTAAGAAGTATTGCATTCTGATGAAGTTCTGTAAAATCAGATTAGCGAAGTTAAGGGGGTTTAGTTTAAAGCAGATCTACCACTTTTCCGAATCCTATTTTAACCATGTAATGTTGTCTATAAACTAAATAACAGTCACAATTTATATGTATTTTATGGGAGAACTTCCAGTCCTCATGATATGGAGGATTTCTCCCCCCCAGGAACTTCTCTCTGTACTGTTTTTGAGTTTTCATGTATTGGATCATGAAGCCCTCGTAAGTGTGGGGTGAGAAGAAGAAAGATAGCTTCAAGATTTGAAATCATTTAGCTGTTCTAGTTTTGCCACCTTTTTTTCACAGCTCTTAGCTCTGCATTGGTAAAATCAGGGCTGCCATTAGGGGGGTACAACCAGTACAAGTTTACTGGTACAGGGCCTGGCCGCCCTGTTCTAGTGCCTGCTTGATTCAGCTCTTTGGTAAAGCCTAGATAAAGTGCTGCCCTGCCGTTTGGGGGCCGTATGTATAACTAATTGGTTCTCTTCCATTGGTTCTCTTCAAAAACATGGTTGATGTGGTCACCCTATAAGCAACATAGCCATGAAAAATTAGATATGACTCTCGAAAGATGGGGTACTTCGACACAGTGGCGGGCTAAGCAATATATGCCCATATAGTGTGACGGAATCCCCAATAGATGGTGTTTTTTTGAATTGTATTCACTGGGCATGTGTTTGTGTTCGTTTTTGGGGAGAAATTTTCTTCATATTTGACGAAATTCGACCATCTTCATATTCAACAAAATTCGTCGAACATTTTCGTTTTCGGAAATCCCATTTGTTCGTCTAGTTGCCATGGAACAAGAAATAAATGCTTAGAAGAAGTTCAATAGGGAAGTTGCGAACCAATACATTGAAGAAAGAGGGTCAAAATTAGCTTAGAGTTATGGGGTTAAGGATACTAGTGGACTGGTTAAATGATCTTAATTAAATTTGAAGAATCTGAATCTGTAAAATGTTCAGATGCAGCACAGCAGTGTCACATAAAGCAGTCACAGTGAAATGAATGGATCCCCAGTCGGCTCTGCCCTTATATAGGCTCTCTTCATTACTAGTCTGCTTTTATTTCTTTGACAAATGCCGCATTGGACAAGCCTTCAGCATGATGTGACAGGAGTGAGCTGATTGGACAAATGAAGATGAGCTCACTCAATGTCCATCCACTTAGTGCAGGCAAAATGGCAAGATTCTCCTCCTTAGTATAGTTAAAAGGGTGGGCGCTTTTCGTACGAAAACGCATTGGTCCAAAAAGTTCACTTTTTAGGATGTGTGCTCCTCAATCTTTGTATAATGTGTGTGCTAGGCCAGGGCCTCTACTTGACCGCAGTGTCTCAACTAACGCAGGATCACGTAAAGTAGGGCCCACAGGCCCCTAGCACCAGCTCCACCAACCCTTCCCCACCCAGGACGTGCCGTTAGGCCAGTGCTGCAGACCGCACTTGTTTAGGCCCAACATGCTAAGTCTGAGCACCGGAATGATGTAATTTTCAGGCAATTAGACATAGCGTCTAAGGATCGGCCTCCCTCCTCCTGAGCCAACAAAGGTAGGTTTGTACATGTGTGTGTAAATAAATATGTTAGTGTGTGTATAAATATGTGACCGTGTGTGTAGGAGGAGCTTGAAGGTCCCAACCTTATCGTCTCACAAGGGGGGGGTGAGCTTTTCCTTACGCTACTGGGTAAAGAGAAAGCAGGGTGTGTATTTTACATATAATGTACACACTAACACTATCCATACTGTATATGACGGTGGTCGCAACAGGGATATGGTGCCAGCTGGTGTGGTTGTTTGTAACATTTTAAATAGGTGTTAAGCAAAGTGTTGGTGATGTTTGTTTATGAATTAATCAGGTTGTCAACAAGGGGTTGGCTTAAAAATATTGTCACGTGTTTTTATATGTTTTCACAATGTGCTTTATCAAGTGTTATTAAGTGTTATTTCAATAAATAAACCATTGATTACTTTTTGTGTCACTGTGCGGAAGGTGAGAATTTTCATCCAAAGTTGATTTTAATAAACAATACATTATAAATATTATTGTGTTCATGTGTGTTTCTTGGGATGGGGAAGGTGCTGACATGTTTAACTCTTGACTTTCTTTTAGACAATGTGACAGTGTATTTTAACCTTTGCTAAATGTCAGTTTGGTGCCCTGTCCATGTTATTGACTTCTTTCAGGATGTGAGTCAAAAGTTTAGTTAGCATTTATGTTGTACACCAACAATCCTCTGCTATCTGTATGTGTGCATTAATGTATGGGGCCTAGCAAGAAACAATTTCTAGGACCAAAGAGGGCTGTAGAAGGATAATTATCCATGACTCAGGAAGCCGTAGCAAAAGGACTAACGTCTGGGAACCAGGACAGCTGAAGCGCAACCCAGAACAGCCGAAACAGAAGGAGAACATCCGGGACCCAGGATGGCTATGGCAGAAGCAGGACTGTTCATGGCTCAGGAAGACTGCAGCTAAAAGATAAGCAGCCATGACCACGATGGCTGTGGCAGAAGGAGAATTGTCCAGGAGTCAGGGCAGAAGGACAATTGTGTCCAATGCTTTTTTAGTCTTTGTAAAATACAAAAAAATAACCTAGTTTGGAAATTAGTATTATGACAGCAAGAACTACAATACAGGAATACAATGACTACAGTAAGTGAACACCTTTTGCACCATAAGGATGATATTAGTTCAGTTTATTGTTTTTGTGGAGCTGAAGATTATTTTATGGCCAGAAACAATACAATGTGCTACCAGAGAAAATATCAAAAGCAAACTGCAAACTGAAGTAAAACATGGCTAATGGGGCCTTAAAACATTCGTTGGAAGAAATAAATGTATGTGCTGAGAAGAACAGAAAATAATAAAAGCATAACTTTGTCTGGAAAGTTTTATAAAAAAAAATGGCCTATTTATGGACTGTAGTGCTGTGACAGCAGCAATGATGTATTAACCCTCAATTCAGGTGGTAAGTTACAGATACAGTAAAGCCTAATGCCAGACATAACTTATGCCATTTCTTGGGAACACAAAAGGCAATCGGCATATTTTATACGTGGTTGCATGCCACCATATCCATGCATGCATTCCTTTTTAATGAGTCTAAAGAAAAAATATTATATGAAGTCATCTGCCAATTTTGCAACAATTCAAATTATTGGCTATGGTAAGTATGACATCAAATTTAAAGATGACTGTTAAATATATTTTGGCTATAATTGTATATAATTATTTAAACACAACAATAAGTACCTGTGGATCAAATACATTTTGTTGGGTTGTCTTTTGTGTCTTAGAATTCTTTGTTCTTCTCATGTTTTAGATAAATACAATACATATGTGGTTGTATGACCATGTGGTACTCTAAAGCTTTCATCAGTTTTTTGTTTTTTAAGTTACACATACTTTTCTTGGTCCCTAGAGGTCTGAAGGTAGTGTGTTAATCAGAGCACATGAAATGCTTTCTCGGTTTACTCTTTAAAATATCAAATGTGGATTTGATAGAGCAGTAATTTCCTTATGCGTCTTTTCTATGGAGGGGGTTGTTTACTACTTTGATATAATCTAGAGTGTGTAGTGAGTGCCTCTTGTGGCCATCTAGGCTTATGGAGAACATGTAAAATACATTTTTTTTAACATTGCTGCTATTAGTCACATTGGGGAGATTTTTAGTGTTAAAAAATGTTACATAAGGGAAGACAGCATGACCATACACCAACAAAAATGTTATGTCTATGGTCCATATTGGATGTTTTGTTAAATGTCCGTTACAAAGCTTAACCTTGACCAATCGGGATGCTGGGTGGAGATCGTCAGCCAGGTGCAGCAGCTATCTTGAACATATCTGTGAGCTGTATTTTAACTGGCCCTTTAAGCAGTGGTGATATATTGGCTCCCTGTTATGCGGCATATGGACTGCCACTCCCTTGGAACTGCTGCCTCAGGCCTAGTCAACTTAGGCCATAATGCACCACTGCAGGTGTTTCCTGTCAGCATACCTGAGAACTTCTGGGCTCCAACTACCCGGAGCGTTCCCGCTGATGTCTGGGGCGTTCCCGCTGATGTCAGCGGGAAACACCCCCATTTAAAGCGAAAAAGGGCGGGAAGTGGGCCGTGTCAAGACCCTGCTCCCACAATCCGGGGGATTCAGGTTTTGACCAGGAGAACCGGTGAGTTCCCAGGTATGCCTGTCAGCCAAACAAATTTAGGTGACAGAATGCACTGCATATGCATATGATTCATTAGGTATACATTGTTCTAGGAACTTCAAATGTATAAATAAAAAGTTGTAGTTATTATTTATTGTTTTATATAGCGCCATCAGATTCTGAGGTGCTATACAAAGAATAGACAGGACATAGAAATGAATATATTACATAACAAGAAGACATACAGAAACAACAGGTTTACGATCTAGAGGGGATAAGGGTGTATTATACAAGAGGTAAAAGTGCCATAGAAGGATAGAAGGAGATAATTGAATGAGCTGAGAGACCGGTTAGGGGTGTATTTAGAGATGAGTGATGAGATGTAAATAGGGGAACCACTATGAAGAGCTTTGAAAGAAAGATTATGAAATGAATATTGAAGCGCACAGGCAGCCAGTAAAAAGACAGAGTGGAGAGGTGTTAGTAAAGCGATGAGAGGAAAATAAGTCTGGTAGGAGCATTATTGGTGGATTGTAGAGCGGTGAGACGGGTATGAGGGAGAACAGCTAAGACAAAGTTACAATAATCGAGGCAAGAGATAATGAAGGCAATGTGGATACCTGCAGTACTATAAAAACCACTCACACTTTGCCCCAGTGTTCCAGAGCTTTGGTTCCTGTGTGTTCTAGAACTCCAGATTCCAGTTCTTCTTTGCTCACTTTGCTACAGGCCCTATATTGGATTATCCGTTACCTGACCTTTGGCTTCCCTGTTGGACTACCCCCTTTGTCTTTTTCCTGACCCTTGCTTGGATAACTGTTTTTTTTTCCTGATTGCCATCTGCCTTGATCTATTGGACTGTTCCTGACTTCTCCTGAGACGAGAGGGAGTAAATTGTTTAAGAATTTCTGAGGATTGAAAGAGCTAAGGTTTCTGGTTAGGCAAGGTTTTTGGGGGGGCAGGGAAAAAGAGGGAGGCAAGGTGAGAGAGCAGAATAGGAATGGGTGATCAGAGAGGGGAAAATGTGCATTAGAGAAGTGCATGTTAGAGAAAATAAGGTCCAGGGTGTGATATATGCTGTGTAAGGTCAAAAGAGGAGGTAATAGAAATAAATTATGAGCTATGCAAAGGTTGGGAAGCCATGGGGAGAAATGGTCAAGAAAGTGTTACTAGGGCCAGGGGGACAGTATGTAACAGCAATGCATAAGGAGATGGGATTAAATAGCTGTACAGCATGGACCTCAAAAGAGGAGAAGGGGAGTCATGGAAAAGAAGGAATAGGTTAAAAGGTGCAGGTAGGGGAGATTAGGAAGCCACCACCACCACCCTTTCTGTCATTAGATCTGGGAGTGTGAGTGAGGTTGAGGCCATTATAGGAGAGAGCAGCGGGAGAAGCAGTGATGTATTCATTACTAGAATGCTGTCTGCATGGTTGTGAACACAGCATTCTGTGACAGTGGTAAGGATTGTTCGTGGGCAAGCAGACCATATTGATAATAGGTTGAAATTTAAATCATTTTTCAAATCCTAGTTAATTTGCTATCACATCATGTAGGTAAAAAGTTGCCCCCTACAGAGGCACATATTGTCATTTTTGGACAGTTGAAATGTTAGAGACATGCTTTAAAGTCTCAGGGCTCATCACCCCTTGCTCTGTTGTTAATAGCATGAGGTTTTTCCCCAAAACCATTTTTTCCATCTCTCTGACTCAATGCTAATTACTTGCATATCAAGTGAGTCAGCAGTGAGGCAGACATTTGTGGTAGGGGTTAATCCTGTTGGATAACAAGAGCCGGCAAGAAATGCTTTTTCTTCTTAGAGACGAAACAATTCGGATTCAAGTATCAGGGAGTTGAGCTCCACACAAAGAACTAAAAAATAGATGCGACTTGTAGTTTCTGTGATAATCCAGGAACACAATTGGGATATTTTTACAATCTTTCTCCTGTACATCTCAAGGAGACCTGGCATTGTCAGACAGATCGAAATCTTTGAAGCATAAGCAGGATAGAGTCTCCATGGCAACCACTTTCACCGGTCCCGTGGGAAAAGCAATGAAGTCAGCAATTAGCAGGAAGAAGTGGAAGAAATAGCACTCCTGCCTCTCTAACAACCATATTGTGATTAAACTACTAAAAGGAAATGTACAGACCAGTGTTACTCCTGTTCTGTATATTAATACTATAGATATATATTTCATGCCTGCCTCCCCTATATTATAGCATGATGTTCAGTCTGAGCCATGGTATATTATATTGCATATTTTTCAACAGTCCTGAATTTGACACAACCGTGGTTAATGTCCATTTTTCTGTTGTCCCCACTAGTGTGATGCTATCCTGACTGCTGCCAGCTGTGACTTCGGCCCAGCAAATGCTCTTAAGTGGCATAGATATTATACATATCTCTCTATCATCCTTGTTTATGAGACAAACTGCCCTGGAAATAAATCAATACCAGCCCCATATTTCATGATGCCATTATTGCACACATGGCACATATGTGGGGTACCAGCTATGGTGACCACATTTTATTTCTGCCAATCAGGGACACAGTATGGAGCAGATGAGATTACACACATAGGCATATATTTTTTACACTAATTCCTAAAAGCACACACTGTGACATACATATAAAATACATTTTATATTAAATATATTATTAGGAAGCCTTGGGAACCATGCTGATTTCAGATTAAATAATATACCAAGGTGGGGGTGCAAGGTACTGTATTTGTATTATAATATACATACAGTCATTACCACACATAAGCAGTTTTATAGAATTAACCCCTCTAAAACATACATGAGCAGTTTCAGAGAATTAGCACCTCTATTACCAGACATGAGCAGTTTCAGAGAATTGGCTCCTCTAATACGAGACATCAACAGATCGAGAGACTTATCCCCTCTATTACCAGAGATGAATAGTTTCAGAGAATCAACCTTTCTATTACCAGCCATTAAACACACACACAGTCACACAAACAGACAAACATAGTGACATACACACTCACAAATATCTAGGGCTGCAACAACTAATCGATAAAATTAATAATCATCGATAAGGAAAATTGTTAACGCACATCATGCAGACGTTCACTTGCTGCCCCCACTAGACACCAGGTAGTCTGGATGGAGCACGGGGGGCAAGTCTGGGGGTGGGGGCAAAGTGGCATATTTGGGGGGTGGAGTGACATATCAGGGTTATAAGGCATATCAGGAGGTATAAGGCATATCAGGGGGGCATAAGGCATATCTTGGGGGTATAAATCATATCTGGGGCAGAGTGGCATATCTGGGGGTGGAGTGGCATATAGGGGGTATAAGGCATATCAGGGGGCCACAGTGGCATATCAATGGCATATAGGGGAGTATAAGAGGTATAAGGCATATCTGGGGGGGGGCAGAGTGGCAAGCCTGTGGTCAGATGTGCATAACTGGGGGGCGGGTTGGCAAATAAAAGGAGATAAAAACAAGAAATGCATTTTTCTCAATCATAATTTTTATTAAATATGAAAAAATCGTTTACATGTTAATTGATATTTACTAGTAAAACTTTTTTAGGTATTAAAACGAGAAATATTGTGTTTGGGTTCTTGTTCCTTTAAAACATAGCTTTTTTTTTATTATGTCAGTGAAATAAGAAGGTGATTAGAGAAATGCCATTGTGATAGAGATAAAAGTGTTGTGTGCACAGAGTACAATGACACGTTAATGTAAATTTAAAGTTTTTTTATTCTGATATTTGTTTTTAACACTCAGTTTGTTAATTAAATTATTTTAAATAAATGGAAAATGTGTGTACTGGTTTTTAGCAGATTAATTGATTAAGTGAAAAAATAATCGTCCAACTAATCGATTATGAAAATAAACGTTAGTTGCAGCCCTACAAATATCACACACACACAGTGGATTTCTTGCATAATGCTGGCAACAGCTCCGTGTGAAAGAGGTACTCAGTCAATCAGAAGAATACTCAGAACTCTCAGCCAATCAGGAGAGTGACCTCCTTCACTCAGAGCTCTCATTCCAGGAGGGAGAAACCGCCACGGGATAGGCCGCAGCACCCCTCGCAGTAGGCGTGCACCACGTCTCTCACACGCGGACGTGCCTCCGATGGGGAGGAGGCATGGCCTAATATCAGTGGGTATAGTGGCTCCATAGGAGACGTTAGGGGGAAAGAGGGGAGGTGGATTCCTCCACCGCTCTTCTCCCTACTAGGGGATTGGAGGGATGTTAGGTTGGGGGAGGGACATACAACTACCACCCCTATATAACCCCAGCAGTTCCTACACACAGTACTTACTCTTTCAGCTGTGTACCTGTGTGTTACCTGCCCTGAGCACTGTGTATGATACCTGTATTCTGACCCTTGTGTTGTGACACCATTTCTGACCGTTAGCTGCCTGCATCGACCTTTGGCCTGTGACTCATTTCTGATAGATAGCTGTCTGCCTTGACCTTTGGACCGTGACCCCGACTTCTCTATTTGGATTTGCCCCTGTGTAACTTTGCCTGGGTTTTCCATCTGCTTCCTGCACTACGCTCCGCAAGCAAACCTGACAGAAACCTGCATTCTTAAAGTATATCTGAAATATACAAATTAGTCAGAAATAAGATGAACACAGATAGTTCCCAATATCACTGTTGCCCATGACAGGTAGGTTGGGACCAACTGGGAGAGCATATTATAAATGTAACAATTTTCAAGTTTATTTAAATTACGGAAAATAAATTTCTTTAAAACACAGAAAAGACTTTCACAGTAGATAATAAACAGTGCAGAAAAACCTTAAGTGATAAACAAGTAAAAGGGTGGTGGAGGGAAGGGGAAGTATGTACGCTGCGTGGCTGATCAGAAATAATTTTTGTCTGTGTATGTATGTTTGTGTAAATGTATGTTGTAACAGTGGCTGTGTGAGTATATGTGTATGTGTAAGTGTGTAGTGTTAGAGTCGGTGTATGTATGCATGCATTTGTAAGGTGCTTACACACTCCCTCTAACACACACTTACACACTCCATGCAAACACACATTCAACAGACACACGAATACATACACACATGCTATATGCTAACATACATTCCCTCTAAAGCATACAAACTCATTCTAATAGAGACATCTAAGTAGTAGAGACAAAATGCTTTAGGTTTTCATGGTTTGCTGACATATGATGCACTGTGCTGTGTAATCCTGCTGCGGACCTTTTAATGGAAACAAATAAATCTGATTTTACAACACTATTTTGAAGTGAGCTTGGATTGATTTAAGCCAGCTGTTCAGGGGTCTACAGTGGCCATGGGTGGGGAAGGAGTTGATTTGTGCATTGATTTATATTCTTCCCGCAGAGCACCGAGGGATTCCTGTGAGCTGCAGACAAGTATTGTAATTGTTGAAGATGGAGTTGCTACACTTGATCATATATAACACATTCACTCTAACATAGATACTCACTTCCTTACTCACTCCCTAACCTCACCCCTTACCACCTCTGAGGCTTTTTTCAGCCGTTCATACATTATGTACAAGCAGTCACCAGTGCCAGCCCGCCCCTGGCTTACCGGGAAATTTCTTGGCAGGGCAGTCCAGCCATGCTTTTGGCTAAGATCAAGCTTGAGGGGAAACCCCCGATCCTCTGGCCTTTAGATCAAGGCAGCTCAAACCCCAAGGTGTTTCCAGGCCCCCGAGGGAGATACAAACTGGTAATGCTACATTGTTGTGGTATGGTGGCGGGGTAGACCAGCCACTTCACTGGGTGTGCTGGGTGGTATGAGCACAAAAACACAATGGACTCTTCATCAGGAACATTTTTATAACGCCAGCCATTTGGATCTTTATTTTCAATTGCCCTGATGATTGTATGATATTTTCATTTTTTGTAGAATGAGTTTCTTTTTATTGGTGGAGGAGTTACGCCTCATAAGAGTTCCCAATAAGATCCAGCGCTCTTACAGGGCTTTTCGCAAGGAAGGGAAGGAAAGGGGTCGTATTTCTCTTTGGGGTGTCTGAAGCCGCAACAAGTAGAAGATTTGTGATCCTGTGATCCACTGTGGCTCCTCTGGAGTTTCACTTTGTTTTCAACGCCAATTTTTCACTTAAAAGCACTTCTAATGTCCATGACACCCTCAAGAAGTATGCGTTTTAAAGTGCTCTCTGTGAGTACTTTAATATGAATTCCTCCAAAACGAGAAAATTAAATTAAACCACTTACCTGGCACAGAAGATACAGAACATGGTCCGATTATACTTGTCACTGATTGGCTACTTAAAGCAGTCAGTCAGTGGTACGATAGTGTTCTCATTATAGCTGACCGGAGTATACCACTTGTGTTATCACATATAAAAAGGGCAGGGTATGACAATGCCCTTGGTTGTTGTGTGAAGTGGAACAGTAACAGAGGATAACGGAAATTTCCCAGTAAGGTATAACCGGAAGACATATTCCCCTGTATTTTTGGGGAGTAGGTTTCTGCACGTGGGATTGTTTTTCCCAGGAGCTGGTGTCATTCTGGTACCCTTTCTATGGTAAATTCTAAACTCAGTACGAGGCAGGAAGAAATAATTGGTTGATCATCACATCGTGATCATGGTGATTGCATATAAAAGTAGCTGACAGAGGGAGACTTATGGCTAGATTTATCCTCAGCACCTCAACAAAAATAAATACACTTTTAAATGATCTTGCAGAAGACTCTATTGTCCACTTATGCATTTTAACATATCACAATAAAGTACATTATTATTTATTTTCTGTCTGGTTTTGTTCACTAAGCTAACTTTATTGTATTTTCCCTTTTATACACATTTGTGTTTTACTTACATGGTTGACTTTCTTTTTTTCCACATGAATAAAAGTCACTCATCAAAGTTTTACTAGAGCAAACACCTGCAGCTACTGTGTGTTAACTTTATTATGTACGGTTTTCAACTCTGTAGCGGCTCTTAGTTACACAGAACTTAAAAATGTCTGCTCTAATGATTAGCTAACAGTTTTGTTCAAGGCGTGTATTTACCATTAGTTTCATCGAAGCATGCTACGGAGGCTCTGCAGTCATCCATAGTGTAAATGGGTCATTTGGAGAGGTCAGAGATCTCCCTTGTAAGTGGCCCGTTGAGTAGTGTTGATTTTCTGAACTAGGAAGCCTAATCCATATATGCAGCTGTTTCTAGCACTCCCTCCTACATGCAATTTAAGGAACACTCTACTACATGTAGATAAATATTTTAAACAAGATCTTCTAAAAAGCAAAAAGTTCTTAAACCTCTGAAGATATCCACACAACTAACCATAAAAAGTCCACATCATTACAGGAAGGGCATTTTCATGGACTTGAGGGACTTCTTTCATCAGTTTTTAAATAGTGACAAAGTCATCCCCAAAGAAGCTCTTAAGTCTAAAGATGTTATGTTTATATCTCAGACAAAACATCTGATTACCCTTCCTGTATTATGGATGTATGATTTCACTTTTACATGAGTAGAATATGTTCTTTTCCCGCACTAATGAGAACTAAGAAGACTGAAAAAGATGACAGTAGGTGGAAGTCTCTGGCCCATGCTATTCCAACCCTGTGCTACACTCAAAGCTATGTATACAGTAACCGGCGAGCACTATTGAAGGAGCCCATGTAACATTTAATAAGGAATCAGTCTGTTTTTTCTTACAAATACAGAAGAGAACCTGCCTTTTCAGTTTAGACTAAATTCGGAGGGTTTTTTCCATTTGAAACATTTCTTGTCACTCACCCCCATTCACATACTCTCTGACTCAATATCCCCCTACCTTTTCCCCCAACTACTTCCGTGTCCCATCTCCATGTCCACAGCTCCATTCTTTGTCTTGCATCTTCCTGTCCTTCACTTCTTCTGTCTTCTTTTTTCTTTCGCATCTGCTTCTCCCTGCTATCCGCTCTCTTAACCTGATCTCCTGGAGTGTTCCGTGAAAAGTACTCCAACAGAGAGAGCAAGAAAATGTGAGACAGCATGAGAGAGTATTTTCATTTGTTTCATTGGGGACCCTCCCCATAATCGGAAATTCTAATTAACAAAATTGCAAATTTAATTAAAATGAAAATTTGTATGAATCTGAACTTCTATTCGGAACATGTAAATGTTCATGTGCGAAACTTGGACTCACTTAAGTGCATATTATGGTGCAAATTAACAAAAGAATACATTTTTATTAAAAAAAAATAATCACTGATAAATCACTGTAATAAACACCTTGTGCGTGTATGGTTATAAGTAATTAAAAGCCTTATCAGAAAAATATGCAATTAGTTCCATCATCAAAGGGCTCACTTATTGAACAAAACCCTGGGACTGTCTTATTTGTAGAAATACACTGTCTTAGTTAAAATATGTACAAATTCATTCCAGCATACACTAGAACCCCACTAGTGTTACATTACACAGGGCCTTTCATTAACCATGGAAGTGGTAATGTATTCTTGCTTAGACCCACCGGGTCTAGGTTGGAAAATGTATGGGCATTTAATAAGCCCAGTCACCCTCTTGGTCGATTGACCTCCTTAATGCTCTGTGGCTCTTAACGAGTTGGATGAGGAGATCAAGCATTTTCCTTGAGACCAGCCCAGTTACACTGTGGAGGTATGTGCAGGTGTTACCTACTGCAGAATACATGCTGCGATGTTAAATCATAATGCTCTGCTCAAAGAATATGGGCAGAAGACAAGAAAAATAATAGGTCTGGTCAGGGACGGCCCAAGACATAATGCCGCCTGGGGCGAAGTTTAAAATTCCGCCCCCCCCTGCCGACGCCAAGGGTCATTATCTACCCTTCCTCTCCCTCCCTTTTATCTACTCTTCCTCTCCCTCCCTATTATCTACCTACCCCCCCCTTTGTACTTCACTTACCTTTCAGCAGTCCTGTGGCGAGTCTCCCTGCTCTGCCACGGTGCGCGCTGCTTTACTGCTTTGCGCCGGAAATGAGGTCATATGAAGTCAGCATTACAAGCCGGCACCGAGACCGAGCTAGACTTTCTCCTCCGCTTACTAAATGGGGCGGCAAAGTGCTGCCTCTTCAAAAGTGCTGTCTGGGACAATTGCCCCACTCTGCTCCATAGTAGGGCTGGCCCTGAGTCTGGTGATGACCCACATAAATACATCACTTATTGAAAAAAGTGTGATTTTTTTTACTGACAGGTTTTTCATGTGACTGTTTCATCACAGACATATACTCTTGACATTAGATGTCTACAGCACTTAGATCCACACCTCAAGGGCAACACTAGTAATTAGTAGCAGATATTACTGATATTTTGTAGATTGTTAACTGCAACATCAACCTCACCAGCCAACAAAATTTAAAAGCGACAACACAATGGTTGGAAACCAGGACACTTTATAACCAAAGGGTTTATGTGTGCGCTGCAAGGGGTAAATACCTGCTGAAATTAATTTAGCAATATCTGCCAACTAATAAACAGGACAAAGGAGCTCCCACAGAGACAACCTTTTGTAGTATAACCTGAACATCAGGGAACAACATGTTATTTAATCAAAACAGAACCAATGTGAAAGGCAACCAGCATCTCTCCGATAAAGATGACTCAAATGAAATAAGGTATATATAACACAATACAATGTTATGTTACATAACAGCAAATTGTAAGAAAATATAATTGTCATTATTGCTGTAATCCATTTTATAGTAGTCTTTCCAGATGTTCCAGTCTTACCAAAAAAGCAAATTAAGCCTGTGGGAATAATGCAACACATGGAGTGATGTAGCCATCTTTTTTTTTTAGGTGATATATTTTGGTCTCAGGTTTACTGGTTGTACAGAAGCACATAGTGTGGTCTTTTAATTTTCACGATGGTTCTGCTCATGTTTCCTGGCAAATATGCATCCAGAAGCTGTGTATGACTCCTGGGTAGCGTTTTTGTACCTTTTTGACCTGCTCTGTATCCCATACATGGCTTTCCTGACTACATGCTCTGTGTACCGACCTTGTATACATCTGAGTATCTGCTTAGTGTACCAAACCTGTCATTGGCTGACTACCTGTCCTGTCTACCTGATCTGGCATCTTGAGGCTACCTCTTATGTGCATCTACCTGTGGCATCTCCTATATACAGGTATCCAACACTCCGGCAAGTACTTTGCTATCTACTACTCTGTCGTAACCCACGGTCGGGGTGTAGATCGCATCCCTGGCCTCTAGTAAGGCATGCCTTGTGGAATGTGAACATGAATGCCTTACTGACGGAGAGGGGGGCATGTCCTGTGGCCCGATGGTGGGGCTTCATTGGAGGAGGTAGGACAGGAGGTGGAGAGGTGTGGAGACGGACAGCTCCACTCCTGTAGTGCACTATGCGAAGAGGAGGAACAAGATGGTCTGGTGGGAGCAGCTAAGACCTGACAGGGCTATTTAAACCACCAGCACCGTTCATTCATTGCTTGCTCATTTTCAAGCTTCTCTAATGCCATTTTCCCTCTCTCTGACTCCTACTTCCTATTTCACATTGCTCTTTTACATTGTCTCCTACTCCTTCCCTTCCCTCTTAACAACCTCGCCTGATCAGAGACCTTAGCTCTCCCAATCTGCAGAAGTTCTCATTCGATTGACTCCTTCTCCCTATCTCAAACATGTCATGCCCTAACCTTGCTGCCTCTCTCTATGACCCTACCCTCACATGCTCTTGATGAGGTAGCCCCAGCTACTACTTACTCTTCTCGACGCTCACATTTTCAACCCTTGTATACAACGGTAACCCATCACCTTCAACATTGCTCCCGAACTGCTGAACATAATTGGTAGAAGTCTCAATCTATGTCTGTCTACTTGTATATAAATTAATGCTATGTTTCTAATACTCTACTCTCACCCTTGCTAAAGAAACTTACTTCACCTCCTTTATCTCCTCCCTGTCTCATTATCCTAAACATTTCTTCAGTACCTTAATTTCCCTTCTTCACCTTATCATTAAAACCCCTTCCACTAACCTTACTGCCTTGACTTTGCCACATACTTCTAAAAATAAAATTGATACTATCAGATATGAAATATATGCATTGTCCCTTTCAGCCCTTGACTGCACACAGAACAATTTTTCCTTCTTCTACATTAAACCAATTGTCTCTTGTCAACCACATGTCCCCTTGATCACATCCTTTCTCACCTTACTCAGTCTCTCTCATCTACTCTTTGTGCATACACTAGCTCATATCTTCAACTTCTCCCTCTACACTAGATCTGTAACATCCTCCTTCAAGTCAAATGCTCCAATTTTGAAAAACCTTATCAGTCCAACTACCGCCCTACTTTTCTACTTCCTCTCACCTCCAAACAAGAATTGTTTACATCCAACTATGTTTCTTAACCCCTACTCCTTACTTAACCCCCTTCAATCTGGATTCCGCTCTCAACATTCTACTGAGACCACCCTCACTAAAGTAACTAATTACCTACTCACTGCTAAATCCATGTATTAATAGTAATACATAATATTACTGGACCCTTCTGCTGCTCTTGACACTGTGGGCTGCCCTCTTCTCCTTCAAGCTCTTCACAATCTTAGTCTCAGTGACTCTGCTCTCTCCTGGTTCACATCCTACCTTTCTGATCATAACTTTAACTTCAAGTAACACTTGCCTTGCCCTACCCCAAGGCTCAGTTCTAGGTCCCTTTTATACTACCTCACTTGGCAAACTAATCTCCACATTTGGCTATCAATACCACCTGTATGCCAATGACACCAAGATATAGCTATCCTCTCCTGATCTGCCACTTAGATTCTGTAACTAACTGCCTTGCTTCTGTTTCTAACTGGATGCCTGCACAGTTCCTAAATTATTATTATTATTATCTTTTATTTATATAGCGCCAACAATTTATGCAGCGCTTCATACAATACATATATTCAAGGGGTATGACAAGATGAGAATTGACAGACAAACCTCAATCTCTCCAATACTTAACTCCTTATCTTCCCTATCTCCAATTCTAACATTCCTTGCTACCTTGGTGTCACTCTTGACTTCGTGTCACCCCTCCCCCGCATTCAGTCTGTCTCAAAAAATTGCCACCATTTCACTGGCTGCTTGTGCATTTCTTCATAGCAGTTCCCCTACTTACATCTCCTCACTTATCTCCAAATACACTCCTACCCGTTCACTCTGCTCACCCAATGATCTCCATCTGTCCTCTCCTCTGATTTCTAGTTTTCATGCCCATTTGCAAGACTTCTGAAGGATTGCCTATATCCTCTGGAATGCCCCCCAGTCATTTTTTTAGGGGTGCCTATGAATTATACATTAACCCCTTCCTCCTATATTCCTAAACTTACCTTTCCTAGTCCCTACTTATACTAGTTTGGCTGATCTATCCCTAACATTGGCACTTTTACCTCTAGCGAAATCTAGTTCCCGCTAGATTGTAAGCTTGTTTGAGCAGGGCCCTTCTTACCTGTTGTTTCTGTAAATCAAAATGTTGTTATACTACTTGTTATGTCCTATTCACCCATTGTACAGCACTGTGGAATATGATGGAGCTATATATAACAATAATGATATGTATGTGTGTGTATTTGAATGCATGTGTAGGGATATGTTAATGTATAAATTAATTTAAGCAACTAACAGAAAACAGATTACACCATAGAGACTATGGGGACAATACAGGGTTTGTGGAGACAAAACAGGGCCCTGAGGGAAATATGACTAGGGGCTGGAGGTTATGATATGGGACTGAGCACAAAGCATATGACAGAGGACAGGGGATCAGGGATCTGAGAATGGACTGGGGATTTGACAGGTGGCTAGGAAAATGGATATGATAGGGTCAAGGTATCTGACACAGTGGGAATATCACACGAGGGAGATGAAAGGGTGAGATGTAATGGTGAGGTGTAACAGTTAGGGGAGATGCAATGAATGGGGGTTAAACCTGTGCGACCCCTTGTTCCTGTCTCCTTGTACCGGTTCAAAATTGTTTAGAAAGAGCCCTTACGCACCGGTCCAATTTGGAAGTGTCTTTCTAAACTATTTTGAACCAGCACAAGGAGACAGGAATATATTGGGGTCACATGACACTGTGGTAAAACTGAGGTTGCATGCACAATGTACGAGCAGCCGGACAGGAACATGTTGAAAAAGAGAGAGGTAAGCAGGGGTGGGGGGGGGGAGATGGGTGTGTGTGCATGGATGTGTAATTGTGTGTGTGAGCATGGGTGTATAATTGGGTGTGTGTTTGTGAGTGAGAATGTATGTGGGGTGGGATGGAGTGTGTGTTAGAATGAATGTGTATGTTAGTGAGTATGAGTAACATATGTAAAGTGTGTTTACATATGTGTGCCAGAGCAGGGGAGGGCTGGCAGCCTAAGGCCTGGGGGGCAAGTCAAGTGAAGTGCCCCCGCCCCCTCACACTCACCTTTTACCCCTCACGCTGCTCCCATCACTATGCGGCCATCAGACTGCACGAAAACTTATCTAAACGGCCGCTGGGTGCTGATGCCACCGGCCGGAGCTACTTTAATCCTTTTTTTAATTTATTTAATATGCTGGATCGGCTTGCCATATTAAAAATAAATAAATAAAGTATTAAAGTAGCGCCGGCCGGCAGCACCAGCACCCAGCGGCCGTTTAGATTCGATTTCCAGCAGCCTGATGGCCGCATAGTGATGGGAGCAGCGTGAGGGGTGAAAGGTGAGTGCGAGGGGGCGGAGCTTTCACCCCTCACGCTGCTCCCATCACTTGGCGGCCATCGCATACGGCCGCTGGGTGCTGATGCCGCCGGCCGGCGCTGCTTTAATACTTTTTTTTTCATTCAATAGCCGATCCGGCTTGCCATATTAAATTTTAAAAAAAAGTATTAAAGTAGCGCCGGCCAGCGGCATCAGCACCCAGCGGCCGTTTAGATTAGATTTCGGGCGGCCTGGGGGGGTAATTGCCCCCCTGCCCCCCGGCCCAGCCCACCCCTGTGCCAGAGTATATGTTGGAAGGGACAAGAAGGCACAGGCAAATTGTTTGGGGGCAATGAAGGCACAGACCAGCTATTGAAGTTGGGAGGCCCCGAGGCAATTTTTGCACCAGGGCCCTGTGGGTTCTAGTTATGCCCCTGGTCTATATTAATCTGTGTGGATATCCCAGGAATCTGTGTTTGGCAATTAACACAGAGGGTACTGAAAGAAGCAGTTTGATTCCAGTTTTACACACACACACAAAAGAAAATGGCCTCCTTTTTTTACCCAAGTTTCAAAAATGCTTGAGAAATTTAATAAATCTCCAGGAGAAGAATCTATGATCTAAACTAACCCTGAATTAGATATGAGAGAATATACTGATAGCCTTTGCTAGAAGGTGGGCAGATTACTCACTTGAACATTTGCAGCAATGCTTAAATGTGTAACTATATCAAATTAAAAACTATTTGACACCCAATGTCTGGTGATTCTAACTTTTGAATAATCTTTCTCATTGTAAATTGGAAATAGCCTTATAACCCTTCCCAGATTGATGGGCAGGAACAATTGATTTTCTAAGATCATTGCAGATGTCTTTCCTCCTTGGCATTGTGTTAACACACACCTGAATGCTAGAGACAAACAAACTGCTAAAACTTCTGCTTTTATAGGGTGGTCACCTGTGCTGACGATCAATCAATCAAGGGTATTTGGTCGGCAGTATTTATCGGCAACTTACTGTAGCATCTTATGGAAGCAGGGTGTACTTCACACATGGCTTCTCCATTTTGGCTTAATTTTTCTTGAATAAATCACGACACAGTGTAATGTGCTGTTGTTCATCTGAGGTTGCATTTACCTAGTTTATTTCTGGCCACTGCAAACCAGAAAGCACAAGAGAATGCTGTAAATTAAGAGGGCTCAAGGAACCTCCTAACCCGGTAATGTGACAATAGAGACAACAAGGCACAGACAAGTTGTTTGATGCAATGCTGGCACAGGCCAGTTGCTGAGGTTGGGGGACCCAGGAGCAATATTCACACCAGGCCCTGTGGTTTCTAGTTACTCACCTGTATGGGCAGGTAAGGAACCTAGAATTGCTAGAAAGTTTTTATATCAAAACCTGCACCTTAGAGGTATGGCATTCCCTTACTGGGCATGCTATCAAATGGGTAGCATGCTGCTACATGCACACAGACTCCATATATTACACAGCTAACGCAGTAAAGCAGGACCACACTAGGGTGATCTACCCTGCCCCTTGCTGTGAATCATAGGCTCTCCTCTGCTTTGTAAAGCCATCAGATAAGTAACTGTCGCCCGGAGACTGGTTGGCAGCAGCCTGCCCGGCAGCGTGACAGTGGACATGTGAAAAGATTGAAGCCACTTGGCAAAAGGGTTTTGGCGTAATATCAGACCTGACCAAAGTGGTTTTCCCTCCTGAGAACTCTTTTGCACTTAGATCTACATAGTCTCTCTCTAAATAAAAGATCTTAGGCCATTCAGATCCTTATGGCCATGAAATTGATTATAGTAGGAAACTGGAAGAATGAGGAACAGATAAGATGGCCAATGGTGCAGAATCAAATCCAACAGCAATGTTTAAAGTAATGAGGGCACTGAATTTAAACATTAGATAAAATCTTAAACCCTTGGATCCAGAAATTTTCTCAGACCATTATACCTTAAATTACTTCCTGAATAGATTACATTATATATATTAATACTCGTCCTGATTGGAGTTCCATACTGTATATGTTTGATATGTCGTTTATATATGTATTGTCCAAGTATTGTTATGGACCATTTTATCCTACGACATATGATGTAATGATGTTCGGACCACAGGTTTGTAACACTCGTTATTGCATGTATCTATTTGTGTGTGCCTACTGGCATATAATAAAAATATTAAAAAAAGATGCAATTTTAACATATTTCTCATATGTAGATATTTTTTAACATCTCTTTCTATATTTTTAGCTACCCTTAAACATTAGCACTAAGTTTTACGCCTTTCCACAATATTCATGATTATATATCACTCAAAAGTTTTATTTAAAGGGGAACTTGCTATCACGCCTTCCTCCACAAATCAATAATTTTATAAAAACAATCTATAGTTTGGGCTACCAGGGTTATTGTTTTGGAGACAGTTTGACAGCTGCCTATTGTAAAGCTAGCATTATCTAATTTATTTTCTGTCCTGAAGTTATCTCTCTTCTCTCCTACTCTTACAAATGGCTGTGTGAACCGATTAACAAAACTTAATAACATAATTGATAGGAACAACCAGGATAATCCCGAGAACAGAACATTTCCTATGATATGCATGTCAGGTGGATATATATATTTATATAAATCTGTAGACATAGTGACATGGGTTAGTGTATCGAAGGGTAAAATGCAGTATTTTTGAAAAATGGCTGTTCAGCTTTAATGCTGCAGTAAGACTGTTAGAAAGTAAAATACTACCATCTGCTGTTGGGTTTTAGACATTGCGTAAAAAGTTATAATAAAATGTACTTTACAGCACTTTACAAAATCAGGCTTATACACTCACACTTGTATGTGCAACGTTTTAGTCCTTGATAAGGGTCCGTGAGGACCAAAACGTCACTTTAATTATGCTGGAATAAATGACCACTTCCATCGACATGGTGTAGACCTAGTGTTCTCTGACAGAATTTGAAATGAAATGAAGGATAAAAACACATTTTACTTGAAACAGAATAGTATTACATATTATACTTTTCCGTAAAATAAACAACTAGTAACGCTGATTGCTGGATAAGCACCACAAAACAAGCATATACCTGTATTTAATAGTTATCATAATAATCTTTGGGCCTGTACATCTTGTAATAGCATCAGAGGGTTGACACTAGACTTGGGCACCAGGGGGCTCTTCGTGTTCGTCTTCGTGCTCGTCTTCGGGAAAAAAATCTTCGTATTCCGCGAATATTCGCCTGTTCCTGTCTTCTCTTCGGGCGAATATTCGTGGACATTCTTCGTGTTCGGTTTTTCTTAGTTTTTTCCGGTTAGGGGGTTAATACGGGGTTAACGCGTACCACAGCAGCTCTGGCGCCAGGAGTTCAAATGTCCGTATGAGCAACTCTATTGATCGTCAGCAGGGGGCTCGTCTGCCAATGGTTGATGGCAGACGAGCCCCCTGCTGGCGACCAATAGGGTCGCTCGTACAGACTTTTAAACTCCTGGTGCCGTAACTTGTCCGGCAGATCCCACTGGTCTCCCTGTTCTATCATTTATTAACTGATAGAACAGGGAGACCATGTGGGATCTGCAGGGTAAGTTGCAGCATTGGGGTTTTAAAAGTCTGTACAAGCGACTCTGTTGGTCGCTCGTACAGACTTTTAGGCTCCTGGTGCTGTAACTTGTCCTGCAGATCCCACTGGTCTCCCTGTTCTATCAGTTAAATGTCCGTACGAACGACCAATAAAGTCGCTTGTATGGACATTTAACTGATAGAACAGGGAGACCAGTGGGATCTGCCGGGTAAATTGCAGCATTGGGGTTTTAAAAGTCTGTTGGTCGCTCGTACAGACTTTTAGGCTCCTGGTACACTTGTTGCACCTTAAGGGGTTAAGGGGCCGTGCGAGTGAGCCTATTGGTCGCTTGCACGGCCCTTTAACCTATGGATTTCCACTGTGCTGGTCGTGCCTAATGCATTGATTAACTAGTGAAATTTTGAAAAACTCTCCCAATTTAACTATATATTATACAAGGCCAACCTCTTCATGCAAGAGAAGCTAGAGATGGCCTTCCAAAATCCGTATTACTATTATGGATTTGAAATCTTAAACTGTAAACTCCCAGTTTTGCAAATAGATCCCTCTGAGTGCAGGTGATTTCCCATGGACAAAAATATCATACTTGACAAGCTTCAGCATTTTCACAAGGCCCGAATAATTGTTTTTCAATATAAAACTAGTTAAGTCTTGATGCTACGTGAATAAACTCTTTACTCTTTAACAGCACAGTCATTGAATTCACATAAAAGATGGACTCCATATGCATCGCTCTATATTTAGAGCACCTTCCTACATACAAAATGCTCATGCCTGACGAGCTCTTTCATTTAAACACTGAGTCACATTTACATCACAGGATGCAGAGTAATCATTCATTAATTCATCACGCAATAATCAACACCAGATAAAGAAGGCAATTAGTGCATGCTCCACTGGGACACCCCATGAGCCTTTGTGTTTAATTTGCTTTATATAGCTTTGTTATAAGAACCCCTGCATGATTGTCAGGATCAATTAGTAAGAAGATTATCAGACATTGCCAGTTATCTACCCAGTTTTACTCCAATGAAATGTTTTCCATAGAAAAAGGCTTAACCCACTATGCATATACTGAACATAGGTTATGAATATGATAATATATGTTTCCCTTTTTTAGGGGCATTATGGTTCTTAAACATATGCATAGCTCCCACCTTCTAGAATCTGGACATCAGGAGGGGCGGAGCTTGGGAGTTGTCATTCAAACTGGCAGCACTACTGTGCATCAAGGCCGGATTGGGAATAAAAAGTAGCCCCGGAAATATTTGGGACACCAGCCCCAAGTATTTTATTGTATGGTCAAGCTCATGTGCCCACACGCCACGCCAGGTGGCATAACTAGTAACTAGACAATTGTACCACCTCTGCCTAAACATCCTGCCTGTGCCACATCTGTCCGGGGAAAACTCAGAGAGTTCCCAGGTATGATTATTATTGGTAAATGCTTGGGCATTTAACAGTACTTTGAATGATGTTTCTAATGGTGCATTTAACTATAAAACTGATATATTAATCAGAGTAGTTGGGATAGCACCTTTAAAGTCCATTCTTAAAACAAACATTAGTTGAACATATATATCTTCCAATGTTTTGTATAAATCCACCACCACTGTTACAGATTGTTCCCATAAAAATTTATAATTCTATAGGTAAATTATTCGGCACAGTACAAAAAAATGACAGAATTAAAAGAAACAAAAGAACAATAAAAAAAAATATTAAGATGTTTTTTTCTTGTTTCCGTCGTGACCACTCATAGCCACTGAGCCACTGAACTCACAGAAACTACACAGCAGATAAAAAAATTCAGCCTATTTCGTGTGCCCAGTCGTTGGTATTGTTGGTCTCCAATTCAGGAGAGCTTAATTCCTGTCCCATGTTTACATTCCCTTGCTGTATGAGCTTCTCCCACCTCTGATGCGATCGTATTTCGTTTATCTACCACTCAGTAAAGTAAAAACTTCCTTATGCTGCTCTAGATTTAGCTCTTTTTTTGTGAAGCAGTAATCGACTTGTCTTAAAGACCAACATGCTAGTGGGCAGTACCTGAGGCATGCAGTTCCATCACAGTCTGCTGGCCATGGATAAGACCCTGAAAGCAGGGTGGCTACAGCTACTAGCACTTCCAAATTTGCCAGCATATGCACCCGCAGTTGGGTGTCCACCAATACCGAAGCAAGCAGAGACAAAGTCAAGGCATTCATGAGCTTAAGGACCGAAGAATTCACACAGGGGCCCACAGAACTTATCATGGGAGAACTAGAGTGATACCATGGACCAAACTTTCTGAAATAGGATGTGAAGTATGAGCAGGTATAATTCCACATAAACAAGTTATAATAAGGACAAGAATTGAAAACAGGTCAACTGCCATTAGCTCTATGAGTCCATGCCTTAGCATTGCTACAAATTCAGTTTAATTTTGCTACCATTGCTTTTTTATTAGTATTTTAGCTAATTACCTAAACTGTTTACTTTCTGTTGTGAGGAATGGGATCTTGGTTCAATAGAATTGGATTCTTTGTTGCCTCGGAATCAAGTGGGACTTCATTTATATAAGCCAATATTGGTTCTTTTTTTTTTTTCAAAATCCAATGTTTATTTGAGTTTTCAAATTTTTGTAGTAAAAGGGGAAAGGGGTACAGAAAGGAAGGAGGGAGGGGGGAGGAATCAAAACAAGGGGAACAGCGCAAAAAGGCTAGAATGACATGGCAATAAGGCAAAAAAAAAAACAAAACATCATACGTAGATACGCAATACAGAAAAATGCAAAGGCGTACAGATACAAACGCCCTGGAGAACACAAAGGATACATTGATGATACAGAGCAATAGTAGGCACGGAACAGGAACAACGTGTGAATGAGAAACAATCAAGGCGCCTACTGAGAGCGACCACCCACATACAAAAGCCAGTGAAACCAAGTAGCAGTGTAGGCGTCCCTTTGTTTCAGAGACGAAGCCGAGAGGTCCTCGATCACCCTGATCTCCTCCACCTTAGAGATCCACTCCTGCAAAGACGGAGGGCGATCCGACTTCCAATGCAAAGGAATAAGACATCTCGCAGCATCAAGCAAATGCCGAACCACGGACTTTTTGAATTGGGAAACAGAAAGCGAAGTGTGGTGCAGGAGCATAGGAAAGGCCTGGAAGGGAGGAGGCGAATCGGAGAGCTCAGAGATGACGCGGTAGATCTCCCGCCAGAAAACTTGAATAACAGGGCAGGCCCACCAAATATGAAGCGCGGAACCCACAGCCTCCCCACAACGCCAGCACACGTCGGGAACAGTCGGGAACATAGCATGTAGTCTTGCGGGCGTGCGGTACCAAAGAGTCAGGATTTTATAGTTCGTCTCTTGCGTCTTGGTAGCCCTAGAACTCTGGTGGGTAAGGGTAAAAAGCTTAGACCAGTCAGCGTCCGTAAGTCGAATGTCGCAGGAAGCTTCCCAGGAGCGACAGAAAGAAGGCAACGTGTCAGAAAACAGCGACAGCAGCAAGCTGTAGAGCAAGGAGATGGCCCCAACCGGCGGGCGCGGCTGAGTACACAGCGACTCAAAGACCGTCAGGCCCCTGTAGAGGCAGCCCTGGTTCGGGAGAGAGGACACATAGTGGGACAATTGGTGGTAGGTGAATCGGTCTAACCAGGAAGGGGACCCCTGTGCATGGAAGTCCGAAAGGGGCAGAATACCCCGTTCCCCCAAAAGACAGTGCAGACGAACCGGCAGCGGGACCCCCAGGAACGCCAGTCCCCCCCAGGCCTGACCCGGCGCAAAGTCCGGATTCCGCCAGAGGGGCAGCATGGGAGAGGGCGACGTGGAGAGCCGAGGGAAGCGACCCACGCGCCTCCAGACCGCCAGAGTGGCGGAAATCAAAGGATGCCGCTCCAGCCCACAGCCAAACCTGGGGCCCCAGAGAGCATGAAGCACCCTCCCCCTCAACTCCCCCAACTCCAGTTCAACCCAGGGCTTCTCGTGCGGCCCCGAGATATTCCACTCAATGATTCGCAGCAAGTGGGAAGCCTGGTAATATTTTTGAAAATCAGGGAGAGCCAGCCCACCCCGCGATTTGGGGCGAGTGAGCTGAGAAAATTTCTGCCTGGGGCCCTTATTTCCCCAGATGAATCTGGTTACAACTGAGCGGAGTGTAGTGAAGAAAACCCGCGGCAAGCGGATCGGCAGCGTTTGAAACAGGTAAAGAGCCCTGGGGAGCAAATTCATTTTGATTACGTTAACCCGACCTATCCAGGAAAGGAAAAGGGGCGCCCACTTGCGGAGATCCGCAGTCATAGCAGAAAGCAGCGGCACAAAGTTAGCCTGGTACAGGCGCGCCAGATCAGCGGTCAACCAGACCCCCAAATATTGCATCCGTTCCGGGCACCACCGGAAAGGAAAACTAGCCTGAAGTGCTGGAACCTGAGCGGGAGGGACAGAAATGTTAAGGATCTCGGACTTGGAATAATTAATCTTCAGGTTCGACAGGGCCCCATAAAGCGTAAACTCGTTCAAAATGTTCGGTAGGGTAACACTAGGATTAGTAACAACAAAAAGGAGGTCGTCGGCATATGCTGCCACCTTAAGAGCCACCGACCCTGAGCAAAAACCCTGTATGTCAGCATTAGCCCTAATAGCTTCCATGAATGGTTCAAGAGAAAGCACGAACAGCATCGGGGACAAGGGACAGCCCTGCCTAGTGCCATTCCCGATAGCAACCGGGGGCGACAAGGCCCCATTAATCCGAACGCGAGCAGTGGGCTTACTATACAACGCATCGATCCACGTCAACATAGCGGGGCCCAGACCCTGATGTTCCAGGGTGGCCCGCAGGAACGCCCAGTCCACCCTGTCAAACGCCTTTTCGGCATCAGTCGACAACAGCAGGACCCCCCGGGCCGCCCCGCGCGCCCGATGGATAACATTGAGGATTCTAACTGTATTGTCACGGGCCTCCCGCTGGGGGACGAAACCCGCCTGATCGGGGTGGACCAAGGACGGAAGAAAGCGGCCCAACCTGAGGGCCAACATCTTCGCAAACAACTTGAAATCAGCATTAAGTAAAGAAATGGGTCGGTAGCTCTGACAGAGGCTGGGGTCCTTCCCGCCCTTGGGAAGGACAACAATCGTGGCCGCCAAGGCCTGGGGCGGTACCTGAAAGCCCTCCCGTATGGAATTTAGAGCCCGGAGGAGAAAGGGGGATAGCCGCTTAGAAAAGGTCTTATAATAACCCAAGGGCAAGCCGTCCGGTCCCGGGCACTTACCCCGTTGGCTGGCACGTAGCGCCAAGGTGAGTTCCTCCTCAGAGAAAGGATCCTCCAGGGAGGAAGCCTGTTCAGGGGTAAGCCGCCGACGAACATTGCGGGCCAGGTATTGAGAGACCCGGTCGTGCACATCCTGGCGGGCGCCCCGGGGGGCCCCCGACCGTATGTTGTAAAGCGAAGAGTAGTATGCGTGGAAGGCTTCCGTAATCTTAGCAGGGAAAGGGGACACCTGACCGCCCGCCGTCCGAATCTTGTGGATGTGAGAACGACGGCCAAGGGGACGGAGCATCCGAGCGAGCAGAGTTCCGCATTTATTGCCGTGTTCGTGGAAAAAACGCTGGCTATAAAGGGAGGCCCTTCTATAACGGGCGTGCAATAAATCGGAGAGCCTGCCCCGCAAAGCCGTGAGCTCCCGATAAGCCTCGGCAGATAAAGAGTGTTTGTGAGTAGTTTCTAAGTGCCTAATCTGTGTGGTGAGGTGGTCTATCTCCCGAGTGCGTGACCTTTTCCGCTGTGCCCCCTTTTGAATGAGGAAACCCCGGATCACGCTCTTATGGGCCTCCCACAGAACCAGTGGGGACATCTCCGGCGTCGCATTGTCCTGAAAGTAAAGTCCCAACTCAGTCTCAATCTGGGCCACCAGAGTCTCATCCGTCAAAAAGGAGTCATTGAGTCTCCACGTCCAGTCTCTAGCTTTGTATAACGGCGACGAAACAGTCATAAGAACAGGGGAGTGGTCCGACCAGGTCATTGGCAAAATAGAAGCAGACTGCAGCAAGTCCAGGTGAGCGTGGGAGAGAAACAGGTAGTCCAGTCTAGAGTAGCAGTTGTGGGGGGGTGAGAAAAACGTATAGTCGCGGGCCTCTGGGTACAGAGAGCGCCAACAGTCAACTAATAGGAGCTTAGCCAAAGTGCCGCGCATGGAGCGCAGGCGGCGAAGTGGGAGGCAGCTAGACCCAGAGGACGTATCGGACTGTGGAAAAAGGGGGGCATTCAGGTCACGGAAACTAGAAAGAGAGGCGGCGAGGGACCGGAAAGCGACATCCTGTCCCCTATTAGGGAGGTATATGCTAGCGAAGGTATACATGGTGTCCGCAATGGTCCCCTTGACAAAAGTATAGCGACCAGACTGATCAAGGAGAGTGTCCTTGACCAGGAACGGAACCGTACAAGCTATCAAGATTGCCGTGCCCTTAGTCTTAGCCTCCACATTATTGCTAAAAAAAAACCCATAGGAAAATGTGAGTCGCGAAGACTGGGGGCCTGCCCCGCTTTGAAATGAGTTTCCTGTAACATCACAACAGAGGCCTTATAAGACCGGAACTCTCGGAGAGCCCTAGAACGCTTCTCGGGTATGTTGAGACCCTTAGCGTTAGCCGAGTAGAAGGTAAGGGGCGAGGGCTGGTAAGCCATGTCTAGCAGCGCAGTGGAAGGGAGCAGGGGGGTAACAAGGGAGAGACAACAGGACGGGGAAACAAAACAAGGGCAGGAAAAAGGAAGGGAAGGCGGGAACGAGAGGGAATTGTGTCAAATACCGGTGATAACTCTGCACCACCCGTTCAGGGAGCAGAGACCCCAGTAGGAGGAGTGTGACACCAGGTCCCCTAGGGGCAAGAAAACAGGCGGGCGAGGAAGAGGAGGCAGCAACCGCAACCAAGCGGTAACAGCAAACACGCCACAACAAAATAACAGTGCCCCGCCACCCACACAGGTGTAGTAAGGCATATAGGCAACACCGAGCATAAAAAAAAAACGATGAACAGACAGATTTAATAAGAACAGACCGCAGCCGCAGATAACATGTCATGACAAATCAAAAATGGAAAGGATGTGTGGAAATGAGAGTAAGAGCCGGAAAAAAAAAACAAAAAAAACATAAATGCCGAGATGCATGTGCGTGTGACAGTGTGTGGGGCAGCGTCAGGACCTATGGAGCCAGGGGCAGAGACCCACGCGAGGAGTGGGCGACGGCCACCGAGCCAACCAGAGCACTCCCGCCAGGTCACTACAGCAGCAATGTACATAAGAGAGACACAGTGGAGGCGCACAACCCATCCCCAGGAGACCGCAGAGGAGCAGCCGAGGAAGGGCAAGCATCAGCCCCAGCGGACACAGTCGAAAAAAAAAAAAAAAAAAAAAAAAAAAGTGCCGAAATACCGAAACGACAGGACTCACAGGTCCAGGCGCAGGAGCGAGCGATCGGGAGTAGTACGTCCCCCGCCGCAAGAACCAGCGAGCAGGGAGTGCAAATGTGGAGCGAGCACTAACCCACATGCAGCAAACACCTAAACAATAACGCACCCAGGTCCCCCCATAAAGGGAAGAACGGGGCACGGACGCAGCACGGAAAATAAAAGAAAGGAAAAATAAAAACATAAATGCCGAGATGCATGTGCGTGTGACAGTGTGTGGGGCAGCGTCAGGACCTATGGAGCCAGGGGCAGAGACCCACGCGAGGAGTGGGCGACGGCCACCGAGCCAACCAGAGCACTCCCGCCAGGTCACTACAGCAGCAATGTACATAAGAGAGACACAGTGGAGGCGCACAACCCATCCCCAGGAGACCGCAGAGGAGCAGCCGAGGAAGGGCAAGCATCAGCCCCAGCGGACACAGTCGGAAAAAAAAAAAAAAAAAAAAAAGTGCCGAAATACCGAAACGACAGGACTCACAGGTCCAGGCGCAGGAGCGAGCGATCGGGAGTAGTACGTCCCCCGCCGCAAGAACCAGCGAGCAGGGAGTGCAAATGTGGAGCGAGCACTAACCCACATGCAGCAAACACCTAAACAATAACGCACCCAGGTCCCCCCATAAAGGGAAGAACGGGGCACAGACGCAGCACGGAAAATAAAAGAAAGGAAAAATAAAAATAAAAACAAAATAACATAAACAAAATAACATAAACAATGATAAACAGTCAGCTCACGTGAGCCAGGAGGGCAACATCATGGAAAAAGTCCAAGTCACTTGGAGAGCAAGACACTCAGGCCCCAAAAAACAGCAGAATAGGAAGGTGCAGGCAGGAGCGCCGGCAGCTTGCGGAGGCAGCCAACTTCACCCCTCCACGCGGGGAGCACGAGCGCCCTCCCGGGCATCGCGTCGCGGCGATCTCTGACGGTTGCCGCCGGTCCGGAGGGGTCGAGGGTGGCGCAGGCGGGGTCCGGGTGTCCAGGCATGCCAGTCCTCGACGTCCACATCGGGTAGCTCCAAGGCGCGCAGAAAGGGTCCCACGTCTGCAGGCGTGCGCACAGTGGCCGTAGTGGACCCCCGTCGCGCTATCAAGGCGAACGGGTGGCCCCATCGGTAGGGAAGATCGCGCTCCTGCAGCGCAGCGGTGACGGGTCGAAGGGCTCGCCTGGCCTGCAAGGTGTAACGGGAGAAGTCCTGGAAAAGAGAGACCTGATGGCCCTCAAAGTCCCACGATCTGCGAGCACGTGCCTTCTGCATAATGGCGTCTTTCACCTCATAACTGTGGAGGCAGCAGATAATATCCCTGGGGGGGTCGCCCGGGCCGCCACCCCCGGGTCGCAGAGCTCTATGTGCCCGATCAAACTTTATGGGTTTTTCACCCGAGTCAGCGGGGACCCCCAGAATCGACGAAAACAGCTTGTGCAGTATGCCGCGAAGAGCCTCCGGACGTTCACCCTCAGGTAGGCCCCGCACACGTATGTTGCAACGCCGACCGCGGTTATCGAAGTCCTCAAGGTGGTAGAGTAAGTCAGCAAGCCTAGCGGAGTAGGACCGGTCCAGCAGAGTGAGCCGTTGGTCGACGTCCCGCATCCGGGTCTCCGTAGCTGTGAGCCGCGTGTCCAAGCGCGTCATGTCCGTGCGCAAGGCCGTGACCTCCGCCCGAACCGTCTGTTTCACCTCCGCCACCAGCAAACTAAAATCGTCCCTGGTGGGGAGGGAGGAAAACATGCGCCTCCAATCCCTGGAAGTAGGCTCCGGAGAGCCCTCCGAAGCGCGCGGCAAGGATCCGTCCTCCGAGGCTTGAAAGCCAACAGGGGTAGGCGCCATGTTGGAATCGTCCGACTGAGACTGGAGCAGCGCCGGGGTATGGAAATACTCCCTCAGGGACGGAGGCGGAGGCTTGGTGCTGGGCCCCGGGGTAGCAGGGTCGGTCGGGATTCTTTTAGTTCTGCCCATAGCGAGCAAATTCGGTGTGCAGGCGGTAAATAGAGAGCGGGTGGCACGGAGCTACGCGGCTAAGCGGCCATTCTCGTCGCCAGGCCAGCCACGCCCCCCCAATATTGGTTCTAATGACCCTTGATGTTGAGTGTAAATATACTGCAGTTATCTGAACATGTGCACTTATTCTGTAACCTTAATTTTGTTACATTCATTTATCGTAAAAATGTGATAAAGCTTGATTTACAGAAACAAATATAACACTATTATTTCTAACAATTGCTTCATGGTAGTTGGCACCCCATTTTTAATTCTAGGTTCTTAACATGAAACTAGCCTTTGTATCTCAGTTTTGTTTTTTATTCTAATGTATGTTTTCTTTTTTTATTTAGCCAAGTTGGCGTTAGGAGAACATGTGCCAGAGAACAGACAGTAGGGGATCTAATTAGAAACGTTATAAACTTTCTTTCAATAGTGGACCACTGTGGCTAATTCACTTCTTTCGATGCACAGGTGGACAAAGGTTCTATTAAGCTTCCCAGTAGAGGCATGTGCCGTGTAAAAGGTAATGTGCCTGCATCTACAGAGAGGTTGTGGAGAACCCTATAATAGAACTTGATTGGAGTGCCGCCTCGGATTCTGAAAGCAACATCAAAAAAAAGCCTTATTGTAATTGCAGATTTTGTTTTTAAATTGTGCTGATAAAATTAGAATCCCCAGAAAAAGGCTGGTAAAAAGAATAACTATGCAACATCTGTGCTGCAGGTTTGAAACGTTTTCAGTGATTTTTGTAAGGAGTAGAAAAATGTAAAGATGAATTTACATACATGATTTGTAATTATTTAGAAATGAATCAACATATTTTACAACTTTCTATTAACTTTCTCTTTATATTAATAAATATATTAATTAAGGTGGTTCAGGTAAACGCATTGGACAGTTTTGCCCCCATCTACCGTTGGGTGCCATCTTCTCCTCAAATCTAAATATCATTGTAAGCAGTGAGAAGAGTCTGTGACTTTTTAAACACTGATGGCATAGGTTATTCTATGTTTCAAGTAAAAATTCTAGATTTCCCATCAAACCAACCAACTGCTGCTAACCTCTTAACTTACTATATGTGGGGTTGCTAACAATGCCATGTGGGAATGCTAACTGAACCCTTCCTGTTGTTTACCCACCTTGTTTTCCATGTAATGGGGCATAGGTAACCGGGGAAAGCCCATTTTCAATCTTAAACTGGTACATCATTTTCAAAATATAGTTCCATGCACTGCCAGTCCTTAACATTTTCCTTGATTATAAACAAGCATAGAAAACCATAAGACTTTTGAAACAAGAAGCCTATATGATGCCTAGTGGGTTAGCATAACTATTTACCAAATAAAGACCCCATATTGAGCCTGAAATAATAAATGTTATGCCAAAATGGCATGAGCACACTGAGGTTAAAACAGCGTGTAAGCAGACATAAGGAAAGACTAGGGAAAGGTAAGGGTGACCATGTGTGATCATGTGTGACGTGAATGAGGTGAGTGTAATGATGCGTTTGAGAGTTAGTGTGTATCTGTGTGTTATTTTGATTAAATGTGTGTATGCTGGTGTGCATATTAGTTACTTGAAGGGGGAAGCAAAGGGGTGGTGGGCCACCTGGTTTTATACCCTGCAAGCCCTACATGCAGACACAAAGCGATATGTCATCTACTGCGTAAACACTAGCTTGTTACCGCCACACCAGAAGCACTACATAGAACCAACTATAGTATCCTGAAGCCTCTCAGGGCTATAATGGGCTTGCTAATTGCTGTGCTTATTCATTTTAGGCAGACATTCGGTGAAGGGCTACAATATTCAGTATCGAGCATGCAGATGGTAATGAGAGTTAGAGTATTAAAGGTTGCTCTTATCGTCTCTGTGGTAGTCATTGAAATGCAAATATAAGAACAAAATGGCTATTAACACAGTGCGACATACATAATGGTCAAGGTTATGAACATTGTCTTGCCCAGGGGCAATACAGTTGTTTTCGTGCTTCCCACAAATATCTGGAAAGGTAATTTGCGTGTCTCAAGCATTACAGGGATTTCTGGTTGGTTGATTTTGAAATACCAGGAAAGCTTCATCCAATCTCAGGGACTGAGAATGAAAGCAGTAGGTTTATAGCAGTACATACGATCAGTTAGCAGTCGGTGCTCTTTCAAGTGTTTTTTTTTTTTTTGTGTGTGGCTGTTCTTGTGTGTGACTGTGCACCAGCGGCAACAGTTTGTAGGCTTTGTCTGCCTTTCTACAATTTCTATAACCTTCTTCTAGTTAATGTGAAAGATGTTGACTCTTCCGACTGCGTTAAGGGAAACTCTTCTTCCTGGGCTTGTGGCTACTGCATTCAGCCAAACACACACAGGAATCAGTGAGTACTAAATCCAATATATAACTAATATGATCCATATAATTGATCAGTACTATTATATATATATATATATATATATATATATATATATATATATATATTTGTGTGTGTATATATAGATATATATAGAGATTATGCATCTGTACTCAATGATCTGTTGTAAATGCTTGTAATCTTGTACCACACTGCTTTTCGCTGTATTTGAGCTCTGCCTCGTAACGTATGTTTTATCAAATTAAGCTGCTCTCTTTAAAAACACTTTTATTAATGGTTCTTAAATCCAACAATTCCACGTGCCACCGTGAAACCGAATATTTCTGAACAAAATATTCAGTTTTACTCATTTATACCATGCTACTTAGTCTACTCCTGTATTTGGAATCATTTTAGATATGTCCAAGCCAGTTTACAGGAGTGGTATATTGGTCTACATATATAGCATATGAAATGTTGAATTCGGGTGTTTAAGGTCTTGTCTCTAAACCTTCTGCAGTTGGGCTTTATGGTAAATCATCAAGCTTGTGAATTATCTCCTGGATGATGAAACAAAAGTCCATATGCACGGTATAATTTCATGTTTGTTACTTTTTCAGAACTGTGCTTCAGTACTCATACAGCCAATTCCATAGCCTGCTTTTACCTTTTTTCAGCTAGCAGTTCAAGCAAAATGCATTTCCATGGTAACAGTTAAAGAAGTTAAGCATAGTGCGCTCTGCTCATCTTTGACATTAGAATAAAATGCAACTCATGTCATTATTTCACTGTTATGGGAAGAAATGCCACACTGAAAACGCAGAAGCTCTGGTATTTTCCATTAGGAACATGTTTATTCACTAAACCCTTTATCACTAATGCTTTATAGGTTTCTAGTTAGTAGAGATGTCCTCCTTTTGACAAGATCAACAAGTCTTCACAAAGACTGACATTTCAGTCAATACTCATTTAGCTTCCAAATTCATGTCCTGTGATTACTACTACGGTACTTTTTGTACGATATGGACATTGTAAGCTCTGTTTTAAACACACCTGCACATATATATATGGCTGGATCAGGGCCAATTGGGGTCCTGGGGTAACACTGTTACATGGGGCCACAGATAGATAGATACAATGATAGATAGAACAGATAGATAGATAGATAGATAGATAGATAGATAGATAGATAGATAGATACAATGGGGTTCAAAACAGTCTTAGCTGTATTTACATAAACATGGATTAGCTAACACAACATGGTTGATACAGGGCCTCTGTATATCTATAAAGATATTCCATTAAAAATCAGTCATTTCCATCTTCAATAGTCTACACTGTATTTCTTATCCATTTGACGTTATTTTCATGGATAAAATTTGCTTTTCTGAACTGTAGTGTATATATGACCAAACGTATGTAGACATCTGACCATCACACCTATATGAGCTTGATGGAAATTCCATTCTAAAACCATGGGCATTAATATGGAGTTGCCACCCTACTTTGCATCCTCCATGTTTCTGGGAATCTTTCCACAAGATTTTGTAGTGTGTCCATGTGAATTTGTACCCTTTTCAGTCAAAAGAGTGTTTATGAGGTCAGGCACTGATTTGGATGAGAAGGCCTGGCTTGCAATTGGCATTCCAATACATCCCAAAGGTGTTCAATGGGGTCAGCATTCTGTGCAGGCCAGTGAAGTTTATCTACAGCACGCTCTTCAAACCATGTCTTTATGGACTTTACACCACGCTCTTCAAACCATGTCTTTATGGACTTTGTTTTTCTCCGGGGGGGGGCAGTCATGCTGGAACAGGAAAGGACCTTCCCCAAATCTGCGGCACAAAGTTGGAAACATACAATTGTCTAAAATGCCTTTGTATGTTGTAGCATTAACATTTCTTTTACTGAAACTGAGGGGCCTATTCTAAACCCTGAAAAACAGACCCAGAACATTATCTTTTCTCTCCCAAACTCTACAGTAAGCACTATGCACTGAGGTAGTTGTTCTCCTGGCATCTGTCAAACCCAGATCTGTCCACCAGACTTTCAGATAGTAAGGCATTATTCCTCCTGCTTCAGAGCTCAATAGTGTTTTACACCACTCCAGATAGGCCTTGTGCATAATAGTCTTCAGCTTATGTGCAGATTGGCCTGGAAGCCTATTTGATGAAGCTGTCAACATATTGTGCTTGGGCTGATGTTGCTTACAGAGAAAGTTGGTGAATGGTGCTGTAGAGGACAGGCGATTTTTAAATACTACGCACTTGCCAGCCCTGCTTTGTGAGTATGAGTGGTCTACTGCTTTGTGGCTGAGCTGTTTCTCCTAGCTGATTCCACTTTACAATAATAGCAGTAATAGTGGCCCGGAGCAGATTTAGAAGGGCAGACATTTCACAGACTTGTGGCAAAGGTGGTATCCTATAACAGTACCACGTTTAAAATCACTCAGTTCTTCAGTACGACCGGTTCTACTACCAATATTTGTCTATGGAGACGATTGCCTATGTGCTTGATTTATATGTCTGTTAGCAATGGGTGTGCCTGGAACACCATAACCTCATAATTAGGAGATCTGCCCGCATATTTTTGGTCATATTCCAAATATATATATATATATATATATTCTGGAACTTTTTAATCACCCATAGACATCCCGGGGAACTTTATGGCTCTGTTACCCAGATCCCCCTTGCGGGATGCGGGCAGGATGTCCCGCAGACACCGGTGGGTGGTCCCACAGATGCCACGGACACGCCCCTGTTTAACATGGAAATGGGTGGAGAGTGGGGTATGTCAGAACTCTTACAAGAAAATCATGCTGTCATGCACACTAATGATTTGTCTTCAAAACCTCTTAAACTATTCAAATTGTATTAAGAGTTAAATACGTTTTTAAAAGGTTTTTATTATCTAATATGAGATTAAAAGTATGTTTTAGTTTTAATGTTTTCAAGCAGCCACAAAATAGCCATGAGTATGAATTATAGCTCTGTTATCTTAACCCAATCTGCTAGGCAAACACCCTCCTTATTTTGCATGTGGTAAATAATACAATGGTTCAATTATTAATTTAACACCCAACTTGTCACTCTGAATAATGAAAGTTTATGCACGAACAGACTTCATTATCATTGTCGTAAACATACCTGGGATCTTTCTGACGGCTACCCAGTGTTTCCCCCGTTGTGACCCAGAGAAGCGGCGTTACACCTGGAGTCTACAGGCGAAACATGGAGAGTTCCCAGGGAAAGTGACCCAAAATACCACACGAATAACAACAATGGCAGCCTTCAAAAGCAGATAAGATCAGGTTCCTGTCGGTGCTAAGCTACATAACTATATATAGCACTGTATTTATGCTCAAGCTTAAAACTATTCTTTCCATTGGACTTTAATGGATTTAGACCATAGTCAGATGTTTTTCTGGACTGTATTTACAAGTAAATTAAATGTGCTTACAATAATAGCTTGAGCATAATAAGTAAAAACCTATATGGGTATAACTACAATGTTTTACACACATATGGATACAACTGGGAACAGCGATTGAACAGTAAACATTTGTGGTTCTAAGTAGCTTAAAGTAACAGGCCATCTTTCATATACAAGTCTCCACATTTATATACAAGTCTCACCATTGTATCAGAAAATTTGAAATACACAGACCCATTAAAAATAAATTGAGAGGTAGGGAACGTGTGGGCTGCAGGAGTAAGGAACATGATTTGATTAGTTAAGATAATGAGACTTTTCAGTTTAAGAGATGAATAAATGGAGAATATGAGAAATCAGATTCACTTTTGTTGCAAACAGCTGACAATGTAGACCTTTTTAAAAATGCAGTCATCAACCCCCTCATTACTAATGGTATATTGCACCCTAAAGTGTTGTGTTTTGTCATTTTACCATGATTTGCCCTTTTGAGTGTATCCACCCTTTTTATATATTTCAGACAGAGTGGGTTTTCTTCTGATTGCATATAGTATAACACTTACTATGAATAATATATGAACAAAAATACAGAAAATTTTAAAACAAAGCCACATGTATACTTTTTGCCAAATACAAAGAGAATTTTAGAAGATGTCAGGACTAGAGTGGGAAAAAACTCCTGGAAATGATAGATTACAAGCCTCATATTTCAGTGTCACTATTCAGCACATATTAGTAAGGTCCCAGTCCATAAATTAAGTTCTGCAATGTTCATCAGACCCCACAAACTCTTAATAAGATGCTCGCTCAAGCTGACCTTGCTCTACCACATTGATGCAAGGTACACTGAGTCAAACTAAAAGTCACAACAACTCTTTTTTAACAACCACATCACAATATATACAGATATATAACTAGAAAACTAGTGTGTATTTAAGTTAATTGGTTAACCACCAACAAGTACATTCCTATTTAATGTGTTTTTTCCCCTACCAGTACAAGTAAAAATAAATCCATGCCGTAACAGCATGTAATCTCATAATTGTGAAATATTTTATATACACATTATGGATCAGCTGTTGCATTACTTATTATAAAGAGTAATGGTTTCAAAGATATTGCTAGTAATTAATTTCTGAGTGATGGGAGTTTGCACTCCAGCATCAAAGAGGCTACATAATTGTGTGCACACATGCACCTGTGTCTCAAGTCTTGCACTTTCGCATTCATGAAATAATTACACATCAAATCGTGCACAAACTTAAGGCACAAAATATATTGTTTTAAAACGTTCCTAATAAGATTATGAATATGAATGTAGTAACAAATACTCAATATAGGTTTACATATATTGTAACTAAATATACCAAACAAACCACAAGGATTACATGGTGAACTGAAGAAATCGAAACCCGCTCCTTCATAAAATTGAACAGTGCACAAAGTTGATAGCTTTACAAAAATAACATCTTTTCATGGATACAGACTGGGAGGCTGGCACTTGGCTCGTTTTGTGCTTCAGCTCCTAATCATAAATGGTAGATCGCACCTGGGCTGGCGAGGACAGGGCAGCCCTGGCACTTTTTTATGGTCACACAGTGTGCAGCCGGGCTTATACAGCCGGTGGCCAAACATGGCAACACTTGATAAGATGTTGTGGGCCAATGGCCCACCAGGCATTAGTCCAGTGTGCCAGATGGCCAGCCCGGGCCTGGACAGCACGCAACAAATAGACATTTATACAATGAAGAACCAGTTGAAAGGAAACTAACCCAATAAAGTAATTAATGCGATTTGTAAGAAATATTAAGGTGAAAGTAACAACACTAATGAAATAGATCAGTACAGCTATTAGACAAAAATGATTATACTAGCAGAACAAAAATAATTTCTCCATACAAATATAGATGGTTATATTATGACAATCATTTCATTGTGTAAATGAATAACTACACAGATCAAAGGCCTTAGGATAAAAAAATATCTAATAATTATTATTACATTTTATAAATTGTCAGTAATAGATAAATGTATGCAGTAACAATAGCTCATGAATTAAATATTATGGGGTCATCAGATCACAAAAAGTATCCTCTCTTTAATAATGCTAAATATCAAATTCAAAATTAATCCAGCAGGGCAACGAATAGCCTTGAAGATCCAAAAAATCTATATCTGAGCCAACAAATCACACCTAGAACCCTGAAAGGAAAAAAAACCCTGAAACAATATTTGAGAAAATATATAAAAATGTTAGGCTACCCTAGAAGATATATTGTGACCCTTAAAATCCATTATATGTTCTGTAATACAACATCCAAGTGACCTACATACTACAACATTTAAATAACATTAACTATTCTGCAATTTGTATAATGCTTTATATCAACTCTTATGTATGCCTCCTAAATGTTCTGTTGCAAGGGACAGTCCTGATTTTGCCACTCTATCACACTGTTATTATCTGGTTTCTGAGACACTGGAGAATTTATACTGCACGTGCGCAGAATTGTTTTAATATTCATTTTACTACCAGTAAAAAAGGTTGAAGACAACAAAGACTCAAAAGAACATGACCTACGTGAACTCAAAGGTATAACATAATAAATCACTTATCGAAGATTATTAATCTAAAACCCTGGGTTTTATCAATAGCTCATGTCTCAGAAATTAGAAGAATTTCTAAGTAGACAATAAAATTGGCACCTGCTCTTCATTGGTTGATGGCTGAAATTCGGCCTGGGGAGACTATTGGTCACTCGTACAGACCTTTAACTCTTGACAGCGAAACTCTGCCTGGGGAGACCCCTGCTCCAGGAGTTAAAGGTCAGTACGAGCGACCAATAGAGTCGCTTGCACAGACCTTTAACTCCTGACAGCCACAACTAGGCCTGGGGAGACCATTGGTCTCCCAGGTCCAGGAGTTAAAGGTCCATATGAGGACCAATAGAGTCGGTGACCAATAGAGTCGCTCGTACAGACCTTTAACTCCTGACGGTGAAACTCCGCCTGGGCCTGCTCTAGGAGTTAAAGGCCCGTACGAGCGACCAATAGAGTAGCTCGTATGGACCTTTAACTGCTGACACCAAAACTAGGCCTGGGGAGATCAATTAATGGAGTACATCTTTTGTAATGCATCATAATTCTTCATTTAGATAACATCAATGTTGAAATACAACTGGCTGTAAATAAAAATATACAAACTCAAAGAGACTTCACTTAAACAACAATTTAGTGCCACAATATGGCATCCAGGAGGTTTCACCAAATACTTATGAATTTATGGAAGAAAATGAAAAATAGGTATTTTAAGGTCTATAAATATATTTAGCTTCCGTCTCATCTAAAATGCCATGACGTAAAGCACTTTCCAGCAAATCCATAAATGTAACTGAAAAGATGTATTTAAGTTTTGTGTATCGATTAGTATCTACTATTTGTCTGTTTACCCACTTTATATAACTCCAAAAGGGGAAAGAAGAGGTACACGAAAATCAACTACAGTTGTGTGAAAAAGACAAAAATAAAGTCAAAATGGAGAAGCCGTGTGTGGAAAACTAAGTACACCTTATTATTTAATAGCTTTTAGAACCACCTTTAGCAGCAATACCTTGAAGAAATTGTTTTCTGTATGACTTTATCAGTCTCTCACATTGTTGTGGATGAATTTTGGTCCACTCTTTCTTACGTTGCTTCAATTGATTGAGGTTTGTGGGGATTCTTAAGGTCCTGTCACAGCATATCAATCAGGTTGAGGTCTGGACTTTGACTGGGCCATTGCAATACCTTGATTATGTTCTTTTTCAGCCATTCTGTTGTAAATTTGCTGGTGTGCTTGGGATCATTGTCCTGTTGCTTGACTAAATTTTGACCAAGCTTTAGTTGTCAAACAGATGGCCTCACATTTGACTCTAGAATACTTTACTTCCAAACAAACTTTACTTTGTAATTGTACTTAGGGTTTTTTGCAATTTCTATGAACATTGCATGTCTGACCTTAGGGTGAATTTCCTTGGGTGTCCACACCTGGGAAGATTGTAAACTGTCTTGAATGATTTCCACTTTTGAATAATCTTTCTGTCAGGACCCGGGCCTGCAGGTCAGGTAGAAGCCAACAGGGGAACTGTAGCGAGGACAGGGGAACTGTAGCAAGGACAGGAGAACTGTAGTGAGAACAGGAGAAACCAGAGTGGTAGGGCACACTGCTAGGAAGCCCTCAGGCAGAGCACACGGCTTGGAAACGGCTGGACAGGTAGGAAAGTCTAGGACACGCCGGGGCCTGGTACACAATTCTGGATCATAAATGTAGCCAAGGTCATACACGGGAGATCAGAACAAAGTACAAGAAGCTATAGCTGCAAGCAGACTAACAGGGACCCAAGCCAAGCCAAGCTCAGTTAACTTGTCTGAGCTGTCCCAAGTAATTAGAAAGTGGTGCTGCTGAGAGGGAAGGGTGGCCACAAGTGGAGGTAGATGTGACAATGTTATGATTATCACATAGTCCAGGCTGGTAGGGTGGAACCCTGACACTTTCTCATTGTAGAATGATGGAATTTTAATTGTTTGAAAAGGGCTGTAAATGTCTGTAAACTTTTTGTTAAGAATCTTTTTGTCTCTAATGAATGTATCGTTTTTCTTAGCAGAAATCTTTTTTTCTGATGAATTAGTAAAAACAGACAATTTGTCTTGTAAAGGCATCTTGAATTTGCCTTTAATATCAGACAACACACACAGGTGATGTCACATTTAGCAAAAAAGCAAAGGCTTTTCCAACCTGGTCCTTTGGCATAGTAGCACTATAGAAGGCCATCAATCCAAATATAATAGCAAAACAATTGCACAAAATAAATAAATAAATAGCACCAATGAAAGTGAAAACAAATTAACAAAAAGAGGAAAGAAAAATATATGAAGTAGTGGAAACTAAATTGTTATGTTAAGTCCTTATTAAGCCACTGACTAATCAAAGTTAATATACTGTATAATAATCCAATTTATTCTTACTTTTATTAAAATATGTTTTTGTTTTGTTATAAAGATTGGATGACTCTAAATAATTTGCTGCTGTTAATGTCTTCAAAAAAGAAATATAGCAAAAAATATTTAAGCATTTCATTGCTTGACCACTAAAAGTTATATTTAAAAATGTCATTACTAAGCATGTGTGGTTAATAGGTGTCTTGCTACAAAATTTCGACTATCATCTAATGTGCTCTGGAGAACACCTGATGCTTTGTATTGGAGTCCTAATCTCTAGAATACAATACAGAGGACTGCGTGGTGAGCAAGAAGGCAGATGAATCACCAATTTGGTTCCTCACCGGGAGAGCAGCACTTGTAGGATGCGTGTGCTCATGTTGCTGCCTTGCACCCCTCTTGATCAGAAACTATGGTGACAAAATTTTAAAACTCCTGTATGCCTGCAACAAGAATAAAAAGTATTCTGCTGAGTACTAACAATAACAGCCATGATGTACCATATTCTACATTGGCTGGACACCTTTGTGCAGAGCCTTTTCCTTCAAGCGTTTTTTTTAAGATTTTCTCAAATGTTCCCCATAACCCCAACTGTGTTACAACTACGTCACCAGTATAGTAAGGCAAGTTACTTGTATATATCAATCTTACTACTAGCAGTCTTTTTTCTATTATCTCAATGAATGTACATTTAATATTCAAATTATGCCGAAAGTAAATTTGTAAGTAGCTTTAATACCCGAAAACAAATTGCACATTATAATGTTCTATATTTTCTTGAGCTCAGTTGAAAAGTTATTATGACTTGAAGACTTCAGTGGAGCAGCACTTGCAGTATGCTTTGTTGTTGCCTAGTGTACCTCTTTGATAAAAAAATATGGTGACAGTATTTCTATTAAAAAGGCCTTATCTGTTTGGAACAAGACTGAGGATCCTGCTGAGAGCTGATAATAATAGCCGTTCTGGATCATCTAGTACATAGACTTGACACCTTTGTGAAGATCCGTATCCTTTGTAATATTGACCATTTTAATACATTTTCTTTACTGTTTATAAAGATTTTGCATCATTTTGATATTGCATAAATTGTAAATTATACATTTTAGGGACTATATCTACCTGCACATTGAATGTTGCTTTGGAGAATTTATGTGTGGGTAAAAACACAGTTAAAATATAAAATTAGAAAGCAAAGATTTATTTTTGATTTACTCGTTTTTACTTGATCCACTGCACACCATTGAAAAAGCTCCCATCCACTAAACAGTTGGCACAGGGTTCCCAGAGTCATAATTTCTGACTGAGGTAGCCAGTTTGTCTCGATATTCTAGAAGGCCTTCTGTGTGCAACTTGGGGCTGCAGAAAGGCCCAATAAGGTGTTGGAGCAATTCCTATGGTGCTACATCTCGAACCATTAAAACAACTGATCAGATCTGCTACCCTGGGCGGAATTTGCTCATAACAGTGCAGTCTCGGTCTCCACCCGGCTCTCCTCTTTCATGGTGAATTACAGGTATCAGCCCTGCATGATTCCCAGACCTTCATATCCCAGGGGATTCCAGTGCTGGAGCATTATCTCCTATCGCCTACCTGCACCCTCCTACCAGGTTGAGGACACAGTCTGGTTGTCCTCCAGAAATCTCCACCTCTGGGTGCCTTCCCAGAAACTTGTTCCCTGTTATATTGGGGCCTTTTCGTATCCTCTGACGGGTGACTTCCGTATTCCTCAGCCAGGCTCATCTTACTACCAGTTTTAGTTTCTGACCCTGGCTGGTTTATAGGGCTACGATTTTGCATTACGTTTTTGCTACTTTATCATATATTCAACAGTGCTCCCCTTGCATCACTGCACTTCTTTTCCCCCTATTTTGTGCTAAGCAGGAGCTTGTAGCCAATGAGAAGCATGCAGCCCCTAGACAGCAGGGAAGTCTACAAGTACAATGGCTGATATCAACTCTAGGCTAGACTGTGAAACATGGCTTGCTGGGTCTTTCCAATATCTTCACAGGTAATAAGAAGTATACATACATAAAAATCAACATTTCAGTCCTGTTCTAATGTACTGGGGAGATCAGTTCAGATGTGACATTACTAGAGCAGGCTGACTCACCTAGAAGCCAGATGAGTAGCCTTTCTTTTACAGAAGGGGATGAAAAGGCTGGGAAAGCTAGACAGGTTGTGTTGGTAGGAGACTCAATTATAAGGGAAGTAGATCTGCCATCAAGGCCATGAATGCCATACAGTGTGCTGCCTCCCAGGTGCTTGGGCTCGGCGTGTTGTGGGAGGGGCTGTTGATGATCCAGCAGTCATAGTACACATTGGTACTAATGACAAAGCCAACAATAGCTTTAATAACCCCAAAACATATTGTAAATAACACATTTCATTTTGATCTCAGTTTAAAAGTTACCAGCTGAGACCTAATGATTAAATAAATCTTAGAGCTATTTATTATGCATAGTATTAGGTCACACATTCACACATCTTGATGAGTGAGACAGGTGGGTTCTGTAAAGTTGTTTACCCTCATCGCTTTGGTGTGTATGTGCTCAATGCCCGGTCACTGGACAGAGAAAGCAGTAGTGACTATCATTAGGCTCAAATGACTGCAACGTGAGCAGGCCAGCAGATGAATCATCACTACTGTGGTCACTCATCGATGCAGCAGTTCTTGCGGTATATTTTTGCGTATGTTGCGGCCTTGATAACAAAAATATGGCAACAAAATTTCTATTAAAATTCTATCTGCTGGCAATAAGACTGAAAAGGATCCGGCGAGAATTAATAACAACAGCCATGCTGGGTCATCTTCTACATGAACTCGACACCTTTGTGAAGCAATGTTATCCTTTAAGACAGGGGTGTCCAAGTTTTTTCTGCAGTGGGCCATTTCATCAGACTGTTATACGTGCGCGGGCCACACTAATTTTTCACCCTCAAACATAAGAAAAAGAGGTGTAATTCAACCTATTTTTTCCCAGCACTGAGTTCGCTTACAATAACCAATTTCACAGCTCAATAAAGATTTCACCCTTTTTTCCACCCCTTAACTCTTCCTGACCAGCCCAGAGTTTCTTCGGTGCATAAGGTTTCATACCATATCCAAGCATTGTGAACTCAGTTTGTCTCTCTCAGGCTAGGTTTCCACTTGGGTTTTTGTCCGGCGTTTTTTTCTTGATGAAAAACGCCAGGAAAACTGCCAAGAAAACTGCCACTGCATTTACCTGCGTTTTGGCGTTTTTTTCTGCAGTTTTTTCTGGCGTTTTAGCCTTTGTGTGGAAATTGCTTTTTTTGACCTTAGGCAGTTTTTCCAGCCTTTACAAGTTAGAAGTTTCACCCAGCTAAAAGGGATTAGGATAAATGGCAAGTATCTGCCCTCTCCTGATGTCATTTACTTGGTAGACCCTTTTGTCTCTTTTCTGTAGTTTGTAAGGCATGCTTTATTTCGAATGTCTGCTCCTCTGGGAAGATTGGCCCCAAATGATGGTGCAAATTGTTTGCTGTTGCTTTTGGCACGCAGGATCCAGTTGATGCGTCGGGTATGTTTGTTTGTAATGGCACGTTTGTTCCAAATGGTGTAAAATTCAATATGAACCAGTCCAGGACTTTGTTTTGTGTGAAACTGTTTGTTTTCAGCCTATTTCTCGTAGGACACACAGATACTGGGTCCATCCTCTGCATTGTAACTGTGGAAAAAACGCCATAAAAAACGCCAAGGCAATAAACCCACATGGCTTTTTCATGGCGTTTTTTCTCTTCCATAGACTTCTATTGGAGAAAAAAAGCCAAGATTTCTTGCAAAAAACGCCAGAGTGTCAACATGCTGCAGTTTTGAAAAACTGCCACAGAGCCCAAAAAAGCAGAAAAACGCCAAAGAGGACTGAAAAAACGCCAGACAGAAAAACGCCAAGTGGAAATTGCATTTTGCGATTTCCTATTGAAGAACAGCTAACATCTGGCTGCAGCCGTTTTTCACAAAAAAACGCCAGGTGGCGCTATTGGCGTTTTTAGCAAAAAAAACCCCAATGGAAACCAAGCCTCAAAGAGACTTTACTCTGGGCAAAGACTGCCTATAAGACACAAGCTGACCATCATAAGATGCCCTCCTACCTATAAGGTTGGATACAAGGTTTGGTTATTAACAACTAATTTATGCTGTTTGTGCCCTTCTAAGAAATTGTCTTCCAAATACATTGATCTCCCACGACACTGCACCGGTTCTACATCATTCAGCAGGAGTTCCGGTTATATAGAAGAGGGACCCCTGGGCGCCTTGTCTATCCTATCAACCACCAACTGAGGAAGCAAGCAGTTAGTCTCTGGCGTGCATACATTCTTAAGGGGCCGACACCCAATTTAGGGAGAGGCCCCTCAGTGGTTTCTGGGACTATAAGAAACTGACACCTTCTGTTATGTGCTCAGTTGTCTTCTGTGTTCACCACAACAACTTAGCAATTGTTATTTGTCCCTGACCCTACCTTAAATCCTGTACGTCTCTGGTTCTCTTTTCCCTCCTTCCCAGTCTCCTATTCCCCTCCAGGGTGCTGTTTGGCTTTTTGGACCTGGCTATTGTTATTTGGATTAAGTGTTCAGAGTTACCTGCTAAGGTTTACCCTACCAGGACTGATTAACATGTTGCTGACCATGGTCTGTTTTTAGACTGTGCTTAATGTATAAATGTATCTAAGCTGATTAACCAGTTACTGACCCTGGTCTGTCTCTTGGCTCTGTTTAACATACTGCTGCTACCTATTTACCTATTGCTGACCTTGGCTTGCCTCCCGACTCTGCATAACATACTGCTATTACCTGCACTCATCAAGTTGTTGCTGACCCTAGTCTGCCTCCCGACCCTGTATAACATATTACTACTATCTGGACTGATTAACCTGTTGCACACCTTGGCCTGCCTACTGACTCTGCATAACGTTTTGCTGTTCTCAAAACTATTTAACCAGTTGCCCGCTCCAGCTGTTTGTCCTGCTTCTCCAAATTCCTTCTGCTATAGTTGTGTTCTGCCTTCTACCTGTTCTGTAGGTACTTGCAGGTCAGCGACTACTCCAAAAATCCTCTCTCCAGCTTAAATGTATCTGAGTGGAGGTCTATTCAGTTAGTAGAACAAACATCTCCACTAATACCTTCTCCACAGCTTACAACAACAACATGTATGTTTATGGTGCTTTTCTCCCAGTGGGACTCAAAGAGCTTTACAGGGGTAAACATATATATTAACTTAATGTAGTTACATAATTGGACATTAATGTGGAACAATAAAGGAGAATTAGCTGAATGCTTGGGAGAAAGGATGCGTTTTAAGTGTCTTCTTTTAAAAGTCTCTAAAGATGTGGGCTCCTTGAGTGAATGTGGGTGAGCGTTTCAGAGTATAGGAGCCGAATGCGAATTTTGTGCACACTAGTCTAGGCATTGAAAGAAGAGAAAGGTGTGTAGAAGGGGATGAGTTGGTATGTAAGGTGATAAATACTCTTTCAGTTAACAGGGGCCCTGGTTCTTTAGGGCTTTAATTGCCAACAAGCCTACCTTATGTGTAAATGTATAGGGCTAGAGTCAGTCTATGTGTACTGTAGTGTCAGGGTGTATGGTGTTGGTGTGTATGGTGTTCTGTATGTTACAAAATGACTTGGCATGAGTGTGTATGTCAGCATATAGTGTTAGTGTGTATATTAGTGTATGATGTTAGCATGTTTGTACATGAACGTATAAATTCACAGGTACATGCCTCATAATAATAATAATCTTGTTTTAGTTAAATGAGCCATACTCACACCAGTAAAGGGCACTATTTTAAACTCTTGGTTACCTTTGTTAATGTCTTTAATATGTGAAATATTGCTTAGTATAAATATTAAAGGTGACATTCCGAGAATTGTTTTGAAGATCAAAGCAGATAATGGGCACCCTTGTCATTTTCCTTTATCGAGAAGGAATGGGCTCAAATTAAGACCACTCAAGTGTTACTATAACACAAGGCAAATATAGATGGCCCTAGGAAAGGGCAAACCAAAGTGTCACTGGCACAGGGTCACTCCTTACCAGCTCTACTGTGACATTAGGAGAAAGTGATCGGAATCACTTCCTAAGCATAAACTGTGTTGCTGACGTGCCTCAATATCGAGGCATGTCAGTAACACAACCCCCTACCCCGATAGCCTTGTGATTGCTCCGAAGATGTTAAAAGAGCCATTGTCCCACAATATACTACAAGTAATAACCCCTATTGTCCTTAAGGGGTTAAGTCTGTAAAATAATAGCAACCCTAAATTATTATCTGGTATTGTTATAATCCTCAGCAAATTAATGTTCCTTGGGAGAGGTTGCCCATATTAATCAAAATCATATTAAAATTAAGTACTTATGAAGTGGGAAATTCCCAGGTATGTCAGTCCAGTAACCAGTAGCCTAAATAAGCTACCACAGCCCATCAAATGCATGAAAAGGAGGACAGAGCAGCTCCGCATAAAGCATGTATTAAAGCAGTGGATTTGTAAACTGAAGTGTTAAAAACCTTATACTCCAACATTTGGGCACCATAGTGTTTTTTATTCTAATGATTATGTGGGTTCGGAAACATTTGTTGGCTAATATGTAACAATCGTATGTATTTTTTCAAACACAAAATCTTTGTTTAAAAGGTTCAAAAAAAGGACAAAAGGTTGATTATCAAAGATTAAGGTACTTAAAATGTCCCTACAGAACATACCGTACAGCGATATATATTTTTCCACACTGGTAATCAGAGTATAATATTTATAGAATTAGTTAAATGGTAGGCTAAGTTCATTTTATTGTAAGGGTTGATTGCACAGCTGTGTCTACCCACTTTGTACCATTTCTGGTACCCTCCCAGGGACTTTTTGGAAGCCCCACTGGAAAAATCAGCCCTGTGGAAACCGGCACTCTTTTTCCAAATTACTTTTACAAAAACATTCTATCATGTTTCTTCTTTTCCCACCCAGTAATATAGACAACTAGACAATTGACATTACATAGTAGGGATGCACCAAAATATCGGTCCAATTTTGGTGTGTTAATCACATTTTTATTAAAAGTAAGTAGCACACCGAAACTGGACAAAAACATTCAATAATAATATTAATATATATATGATTTACAGCAATCACACTCCTATCATGCCCAGGCAACCAGTACATGCTGGAATCTTGGTATGCCTGGGCATCATAGGTGTGTGATTGCTGTTAACAATCATATACACTCACTGGCCACTTTATTAGGTACACCCGTTAAATTGCTTGCTAACACAAATAGCTAATCAGCCAATCACATGGCAGCAACTCAATACATTTAGGCATGTAGATGTGGTCAAGACAACTTGCTGAAGACGGGTTGCTCTGAGTATTTCAGAAACTGCTGATCTACTGGGATTTTCACGCACAACCATCTCTACGGTTTATAGAGAATGGTCCGAAAAAGTGAGCAGCAGTTGTGTGGATGAAAATGCTTTGTTGATGTCAGAGGAGAATGGGCAGACTGGTTCGAGATGACAGAACGGCAAAATTAACTCCAATAACCACTCGTTACAGCCATACTATGCAGAATACCATCTCTGAACGCACAACACGTTGAACCTTGAAGCAGATGGACTACAGCAGAAGAAGACCACATTGGTTGCCACTCCTGTCAGCTAAGAACAGGAAACTGAGGCTACAATTTGTACAGGCTCATCTGAAGACAAAAGGGAGTCCAACCCGGTACGAGCAAGGTGTACCTAATAAAGTGGCTAGTGAATAATTATTTTTTTGTCCAATTTTGGTGTATTTATTTATTTATTTTTAAAGTTGTGGGCGGGTCATTTTCAATTTCGGCCAAGTGAATCCTGAATTTTTGGTTTCGGTCCAGAATTTTCATTTTGGTGCATCCCTATTATATAGGTAAAAGAAACTGCTTTTATTATGCTCCACTGCTGTCATTGCAAACTCTCTCTGGTGATGTAGGTGGCATCACAGCTGGCATCATATTATTTGGAGTCTGCTCCTGCTGGAATGAGTGTGAGTATAAACTGTTCACACCTTATATAATTGGTCAATACACCAGAAAGAAGAGTTCAACAACTGTTTCAGATTAAGAGACTTCTGGAGCTGCTCATCCAGCACTAACTTACTGAAAGCTTCCACCGCATTTTTCCACACTTCATTTTCTTAATTTTCATACAGCTTCATACCTTTTCACAAAACAAGGCCTACAGATATATAAAACATGCTAACTAGGACTTATTGACCCTTAAAAAAACACAAGTAGAAAATTTGTTCAGTACATAGGGTTGCCCATCCAGTATTTTACCAGCACAGGTGGTAATTAACCCTTTGGAGCAGGTGTCGGACGGTATTTTTTTGCTGCAGGGGAGCAGGTTTCCTCAAAAGGACAGAGCTCAATTGGAGGAACGAGCTAGAGGCCATGCACGTAGTGCGCTGAGGAGATATTGAGAGAGTGAGGGTGTGTGAAAGAAAGTAAGAGTGAGAATGTGAGAAAGGGTGAGTGTGAGAGGGTAAGAATGAGTATAAGAGTGAGTACCAATGTCTATGTCTATGATAGAAGTCATGCTATCCCACTATTTGTGTCTGGCTCACTATATAATGATGGGACAGTGATACAAATTGTGCATCCCTGCTCTAAACCCTCATTATAGGCCGCACCCCCACTTTAAATATTTAAAGTAGAGTAAAAAAGTGTGGCCTATATCCTGGCAAATACGGTATGTGTTTATGCATAATAAACAGCTCTGGAAGAGAAAATTCCAAGGAAGTCTAATGCATTCAAACCCAACTTCTTATACATCAGCCCACTATCCCAAAACCCCATACATTTTGATATGCATATTCATCCACATACATAGAAATTTCACACCCCTGCCACACTCTTAATCTCACAACCTCAAATCACTATACACACGGTATTTTTTTATAGCTTGGATGGGGAGAAGAGATGTGACGAAACATCTAAATACTCAAGAGAATTTGACAAAGTACAGTAAGGGGAAATGTTAGAAACAGAGTTCATAATCTAAAACTAGAGGGCTAGCTTTTAAATCTGATATAAGGAAGTTTTATTTTACTGAGCGTGTGAGAAATAAATGGAACGGCTTCCCATCAGAATACAATGAAGGAATTTAAACATTAATGGGATAGGCATAAAGCTATCCTGGATCTAAGACAAGACCAAAGTCTTTAAAGTCTTTACATCAGGAAAAATGTGCAGACTAGATAGGCAGTATGGTGTTATCTCCTGTTAAATTCTATGTTACACATATATCCCATATCGGTTGTTGTGGCAGCAAATGATAAGCAACCCTGGCTGTATTTTATTGACACATAATTATGATTAATAGTCCCATAGAAATAAAAACCTTGCCATTGTTTCTGTAAAAGTGCCAGTCTTAGCCGTGAGCAGTGACATTAATGAACATGAACAAAAAAAACTTCATCAGAATCACTGCTATCTGGGAAACCACACACACACACACACACACACACACACACACACACACACACACACACACACACACACACACACACACACACACACACACACACACACACACACACACACACACACACACACACACACACACACACACACACACACACACACACACACACTCACACTCAGACACACACACTCAGACACACACACACCCTAACCCCCCTTCTCAGGATCTCCCCTTCTCTCTCCCTAACCCCACCCCGGTCACTTACCTTCAACTCCTGTGTTGGAAGCGTGAGGCGTTTGTCTCGGGTGCCGGCGCTTCACTGCTGAGCGCCGGCACCCGAGACAAACGCCTCACGCTTCCAACACAGGAGTTGAAGCGCTGAGGCAGGCGGCGGCGGCTGCTGCTGCTGAGGCTGAGGCAGGCGGCGGCGGCTGAGGCAGGCGGCAGGCGGCGGCGGCTGAGGCTGAGGCAGGCGGCGGCGGCCGCCAGCAGAGGAGTCCTGGATTTCTGTCAGTCAGGGGGGCCCGAGAGTTGCCGAGCGGTCGTCTTCAGCAACCGCTCGGCACCCCTTGGGCCCCCCCTGACTGGCAGAACTCCAGGGCCCGGTCGCAGTTGCGACCCCGGTAGTTCCGCCACTGGCTCTAGGATTTATCGGCGTATAACACGCAGGTAGGGTTTCAGCTTCATATTTTAGTTAAACAAGTGCGTGTTATACGCCGATAAATACGGTAAATGGTATGAATGCCAATAGAAATACACATTAAATTATAATCAAGTGTTGAGTACTTGAACAGTGCTGGCCACACTGGTGCCTATATGGCTATGTGCACATAGGACTGAATGACTTAATAACGAAGAGTTAACAGATTTACCAAATGGAAATTACCTGAAATAATTAATATGAACCATAATAACCAGATTTCACATATAGAATTCTAAAGAATGCTTATAGCTAGGGCCTGACGTGCCTGGATTCTTGTCATTAGTCACAGTAACGCCCGCTGTTTATCCAATGAACACTTGTAGGAGATCATAATTGTAATCATTTCTGATCGTAATTGTAGATGGTTTAACAGAGACATGTCATCCTAGTTTCATATAATGGATGGGCTTTGATATGGTAGCCTGCTAAATTTTCCTTTTGTATGAAAAAATAAATAAATTACATGATATTGTAATAAGGATCATTTTGTATTATTTTCCCTATAGGTATTGCACAGAGCTGAAACATTTAGATTAATATCACATTACCCAAGTCACTAAAATAGCTGTTATCACAGTACATTTGTACTTTTCACCAAAACTTAAATTAAATTAAAAATAGCATGGGTTTATTGATTTTTTTTTCCAATTTAATCTAAAAACTAGTACTCCCACAGGTAGGGGATAAGGTCAATCTAATCACTCTTTGGAATCTAAGAGGTTGGGCAGTGAATATAATGATCACCTACCTTATAGGGGCCATTTGACTCTCAGTAAAACCCCTTGCAAAAAAAATAAAATTATGTGAGCTCATAATTGTGCAGGACCGTGTATATCTGCTCTTGAGCATCAGAGGCCCCACTAGTGTTTGGAACTTACAAACAACTCGTAGGTTAATGAATCCACACTGGGCTGACTTTATATTTGTATTAGAATATGCAGCAAGCTCCCCACCATGCTACCCCATACCTGCGTGCAAGGTAGAAGTCTGTGCAGCTGCCAGCCCTGAGCTCACCACAAGTGCTTCCCCATTTACAGTCAGCCTGCTGCCTGCTTCTTGGGCCATGGTATATATCAACTGCACCAACAGTTGATGCAACTGCGAAGTTGAAGAACTTGTGGAGAGGTCCTCAAAGCCGTGGTGGTTGTCAAGTGAATGATAGACCTCCTTGATTGGATGGATTTCAAGGAACACATGATACTCTTCGAGGTAAAAATGATGAGATATGTCAGGAACTAAATTATTTAAGCGAAAAGCAGTGTCAAAGAGAATGCAAACTTGTATGTGTTCGCTGAATTTTTCACCACCTCGCAAGCACTTACTCTTTAGTGGCTGCTTGTGACTTTATTGGGACCACCTACCTCCATTCCGCAAGGGTGGGCTCAGGTAGCCAGAGAGTTCCCAGCACAATGGAAATTTCTCTCCAGCTTCCCAACAATTAGCATACCTGCTGAGTGTTATGGCCAGGGCTGAATGCTTTTGGGTTGTTCCTGACAGCATTGGCATTTTAGATATCAACTGGCCCATCAGTGGGCAAGTAAAGCACTGCTTTCTGCCTCGGTTACACAAAGTCTATATTATATGATATTGCATTGTACAATGCTGATAAAGTCCTGTGATCATTTTAGTTGTATTCTCAGACAATGCAGTATAAGGTAAATACACTTAAAATCCAATTCTTTCCCACATCTGTCTTGTTAGATATTGTTAAATAACTGACAGTGGTGCAATTTGCTCAAAGTGGCTGAGTTGGTGGGATTTCTGCTCTAATGCACTATTAAACTGTTTATTTCTTGTTTATTCATCTCCTGTCAGCAGTACCAGTAATCAGCATGTCAGTCTTC